>NC_056744.1:265726184-265778684 GCF_019279795.1 Protopterus annectens | reverse complement strand
TGCTTTATACAACATAATGCACAGCAAACACATTTTAGTAACCAGATTTTACAAACATGCTATACTACTGCTTTAAAATATATCACATGACAATTTCTTCCAGTATAGAGTTATAAAATTATTTATGCTTGTCAATCAGATGAATTAAATGAGTTATAGTAATGTATATGTTTGGGACATAGGTTTTTAACACATATTATTAATCTGCTATTCCTGTATCTGTGATGTGTCGGTGTGATATCTAGGTCAAAGGTAAGACCAGCTGCTTTCAGCTTCTCTGTGAGAATTCTGAGAATTGAAGCTTTTGAAGTAGCTCATGGACACTGTGCATGAGACAGCCCACATCCCAGATTGTCTCTCTTAACATTTTGGCGGAAACTTATTAAAACTAGTGACAAACATTCATTTAGCAGTGTAAATGCATTTAAACATGACAAAACCTTCACAATGCATTCTACAGGTTATTACAGACTCTATGTAAGTGAAATCAAGCCCAAAATTATTAATAAGTAACAAAACTCAACATTTTTGTCCCAACTCAACTCCTATGTGAATCTTATTATTTACTGTGTCTATATGATCAAAAGTATTTCTATATATTAATAAAGAAAAGAAAAAGAGAGTAGAAAGTAAAAGGGTGTAAGGCAGAAATAAAAAATGTAAGAGAAAGCTATAAGAAGTATATACAATAGAATATTATTTACTGTTTATATTAATAGA
The DNA here is from genome assembly GCF_019279795.1 of Protopterus annectens. Taxonomy (NCBI): domain Eukaryota; kingdom Metazoa; phylum Chordata; order Ceratodontiformes; family Protopteridae; genus Protopterus; species Protopterus annectens. The sequence continues at coordinate 265,777,964 of NC_056744.1, read as the reverse complement.
GTTAAAAATAAAACATATTATTTACTATTATTTAGTTCTAATTATTATTAGTTAAAGCATGACAGATTATTTACAAACAAGCATAAGCAGTGTAATCAAGAAAGTATAATTAGGTAGTGTCATTCCTGTATCTGCGATGTGTCAGTGTGATATCTAGGTCAAAGGTGAGACTAGCTGCTTTCAGCTTCTCTGTGAGAATTCTGAGAGTTGAAGCTTTTGAAGTAGCTCATGGACACTGTGCATGAGACAGCCCACATCCCAGATTGTCTCTCTTAACATTTTGGCGGGAAACTTATTAAAAACTAGTGACAAACATTCATTTAGCAGTGTAAATGCATCTAAACATGATAAAACCTTCACAATGCATTCTACAGGTTATTACAGACTCTATGTAAGTGAAATCAAGCCCCAAATTATTAATAAGTAACAAAACTCAACATTTTTGTCCCAACTCAACTCCTATGCAAATCTTATTATTTACTGTGTCTATATGATCAAAAGCATTTCTATATATTAATAAAGAAAAGAAAAGAGAGTAAAAAGTAAAGGGGTGTAAGGCAGAAATAAAAAAAAAATGTAAGAGAAAGCTATAAGAAGTATATACCATAGAATGTTACTTACTGTTTATATTAATAGAGTTAAAAATAAAACATAGTATTTACTATTATTTAGTTCTAATTATTATTAGTTAAAGCATGACAGATTATTTACAAACAAGCATAAGCAGTGTAATCAAGAAAGTATAATTTGGAATAGCATTTGAAGAATATATAAACTTTTAAAGGAAAAAAAAATGTATCAAATTACTGACCTTATTTTTCCTCTTCAGAAAGAGAAACAAGTTAAATCACAGCTTGCCATTAAATCTCCAGATATTTTGACTAGTTATGAAACAAAACATTTCTTTGCACACAGAGAATAACTTTGATTAAATTTTTTTCAAAATATTTGTTGCTTCTTGGAAATGCAGGAACTATATTTAAAAAGATTAATAATAAAATAAAATGATGAGAGAGAAAAAAAAAACATAGTACAAATCATTTGTTTTTTAGTCTCTTCTTCTTCTCTGAAGTCTTCCACGAAGTTTCAGTTGCCAGTCTCTTTAACGAAGGACTAGCCCATTCCATTTCTTCTATTTTTCCAAAATCTTATTTTTTGATAAACAGTAAAGCAGAGTCTAAGTCATCGAAAATTTTAGGCCATCAGGAAGGAAGATTTTAAGCTTGGCAGGAAACAGAAGGTATGTTTTAAACTGTGCTTTTTTAAGCTCCCTTAGTGGCAGAAAAACTTTTCTTTTAGCTAATACCATGGAAGAATAGTCATTGTCAAAACGCACAGTTGTTTCATTAATCTTAACAGGAGCTTTAGCCCAAGCAGATTTAAGAACCATCTCTTTATCAAAGATGATAGAAATCTAACTATAACTGATCAAGGATAGTTTTTGTTAGAGTTAGTATTAGCTATAGATCTATGTGCTCTTTCGATACCAAAAGAGAATGCTTCTGGTAAATCTAAAGTTTTAGGGAGCCATGTTGTTAAAAAAGAAGTAATATTGTTACCTTCAATATTTTCTGGCAGTCCAAAAATCCTAATGTTATTGCACCTAGATCTATTTTCCAGGTCATCCAGCTTTGTTTGTAAATGTGTATTTTGTTTCAGCAGAAACTCATTGTTGATTTCCTCTTCTTGTATTCTATTTTCCATGTCATTCACAGCTTCTTCTATGCCTGTCACCTGGATCTTCTGTTTTTGCAGGTCCATATGTAACAAGTCTATTTGTTTTGTAGTTTTTTCTATGAAAGTGTCTATTTTAGTATCCATTTTATCCATCTTAGCAGTAAGTTGCTGGACTATAATTATCAGAGACTGAAGTTCTTTCTTGATGCTGGAGTCTTGAGAATTTGTCTAACTGGAACTCATTTCAGACTGATAAACTGACAGGAAAATTTCCAAAGTAATTTCTGACAGGAATATTATTAAGATTTCCTTTCTTTTTTAGATATAGTTCAAGAACTATATAAAACAAACATATTTAGAAAGAAAATTACTTCAAAAATTAATTTTTTAAGTAATTAATTCCTGTCAATGTAATGAAATTGGTGGAGCTGAAGAAATCTGCTGCTATCCTGTGTTCATCCTTGGCCACGCCCCCAACCACCTTATTCTTAAGCAGACTGATGCAGTATGCAAGAGATGTAACTACACTATGTCTTTGGAGGCAAAGCTCTTGCATACAGACACTGATATCTCCTACAAGGTTGCTAGTAGCACACCCACTACACCTACTATGGATCAGAAAAATAAACTTACATATGCTGAGTGTTTTAAATGTAATCTACCAAACCTCAAAGGCCTCCCACACGCTGTCCTCAGCAACTTCCCAAATACTCTACATAGATTACATTCCCCAGGGCACACACACACACATTTCACAAAGTCTTAACCTATAAGTCCTTAGGGCAAGTGACCACATAATTCAGTATATTATTATTGAAGAGAACTAATGTATCCTGTTAGTTAATATGCATGTCAAAGTTTCTTCTATGGAAATTGAATGTCAAAAGTCTGTCCTTAAAACTATGTTTTGTAAAAAATCGTTCTCTTGGAGCTTTTCTCCCCGGGCTTCCACTGAAAATTTACTTGTAATCCAGCTGGACTCTCCTGGTCAACAAATGTAAAATAAAATAAATAAATAAATTGAAGACTCTATTATGAGACAAAGTGACGCCACCCTCACCAGGCTGAGTAAGGAGACAATCGCTGTCAGTTGCCTTAAACTAAAACTGTCTGCCTTACAGGGCCTGATAAATATGGCTTTTACTGTCACACTGTTTGCAAAGCTTTTTAGCTAGTTTCACTGTGTGAAAGATATTAATGGGAAATTTTCTGTACTTGTTAAGCACCTATTTGTTTGTTCTGATTTCCTGCCAAGGAGTGTATCATATAACTGATTTGTTTTTAGTTAAAAGCATTCTGTAGAGTCTCCTAGCTCCTTTATCTGTTTAAAACTTTCATGTTGTGGCTCACTGCTGTTCTTCTGCTGTGATAAACATTTCTGTAGTGTTGACTGTCTAAAAGAGTGTAGGCTAGTAGCTTTAGTATTGTCCCAGTTCAGATTTGCTGTCTCTGGGCCTGTTTGTTTTTGCAGTGGTTATTCTGAGCACATGACCAGGCCATCTTGAATTAGCAGAAGCCTTTCTTTACCTTTGTAGCAGGATTGTGTTGATTAGCTGCTGGGTGGTGGAAGTTGGATGGTCTAGGGCTTGGAGTAAGCACTCATTGGTTCTTCTGAGCTTTTTTTTTAAAAGTTGGTTAAGATTGTATCTTCTGGTATTTAAGTCCTAACTTTGAGAGGATTTCTGTCTATACACACTAAACTGAGTGGAGAAGGGACATTGACAACAACTCTGATCTAAGATATATAACAATAAGTATTTTTTTTTGCTTATTTTTACTAGTTATTGCTTCTAGCAATTTATATATAGCACTTTTTTATTGCCTGCTGCATACGTTTTACTGTATAATCTGCACAGTTAAACTAAAATTGTCTGCCTTACAGGGCCTGATGAATAACGTTTTTATTGCCACAATGTTTGTAAAGCTTTTTAGCTAGTTTTACTGTGTGAAAGGTATTAATGGGAAATTTTCTGTACTTGTTAAGCACCTATTTGTTTGTTCTGATTTCCTGCCAAGGAGTGTGTCATATAACTGATTTGTTTGCAGTTAAAAGCATTCTGTAGAGTCTCCTTGTTATCTGTTTAAAACCTTAATTTTGTAGCTCACTGCTGTTCTTCTGCTGTGATAAACATTTCTGTAGTGTTTACTGGCTAAAAGAGTGTAGGCTAGTAGCTTTAGTATTGTTTCCCACCCTCCCTCCTAGTTGGTGTCTTGCTGTTATACTTGGTGGCTTTGCAGTTGCCCTCCCCTACTGTAAATTTGATCTGGGACACTCCTCCCAGTCTAGTGTCATTAGCTCATTCTACCCAATACAGATAGAACTTTTAAGAAGGCCAACCCACGTAGTTTCCTAACCTTGAATTATTTTCTGCTTCTCCTCTCTCCCTTTCCTTTACAAAAAAAAAATTGCTAGAATCTCCCTGTGTTCTGCTTAACTGTACCAAAAAAAATGCCCTTGCTTTTTGCCTTTCTTGTAACTAGTCTAGTCCAGATACAGATTTGCTATATCCAGGACTGTTTGTATGCTTCTGAGCCCCCCAAGGAGTGGTTTCTGGGCCAGAAATTGTAGTTATTGGCTGTTTGGGCAGTTTTTTCCATCTCTCTCAACTTCCTGATTTAAAAGCCACATTTGCACTTGTTTCCCCCCTTCCTGAAACTAGTCTAGTCCAGATACAGATTTGCTGTACCCAGAACTGTTTGTAAGCGCCTGAGCCCCCAAGTCTTTCTGTGTTGGCGGGAAGCCTTCTAGCTTTTAAGTGGGAGTGGTAAGCACTAGGTAACCTATCTACCACATAAGGAGTGGTTCTGGCCCAGAAATTGTAGTTACTGGCCGTTTGGGTAGTTTTTCCATCTCTCTTAACTTTCTGATTTAAAAGCCCTCATTTGCACTTGTTTCCCCCTTATATGTAACTAGTCTAGTGTCCAGATACAGATGAGGCCCCCAAACCTTTCTGTGTTGGAGGGAAGCCTGCTAGCTTATCAGTGGAGTTGTAAGCACTAGGCAACCTACCTACCACATAAGGAGTGGTTTCTGGCCCAGAAATTGTAGTTATTGGCCGTTTGGACTATTTTTCCATCTCTTCCAACTTTCTGATTTAAAAGCTTGCATTTGCATTTGTTTATTTCCTGTAACTAGTCTAGCACAAATACAGATTCTTAGTTTTAGCACTTGAATTTGTTTATTCATGCTCAGCACTTGTTCAGAACTTATTGTAAGCACTAAATAAGCTACAAATTACTACAGCACTCAACCTTCCTCATTACCTGGAGGAAAACATTTTTTGTACTTACTTTCCTCACTTGCTTAGAGAAAAACAGCTCTTAAACTCACTTTCCTCACTTGTCTTGAGGAAAATAGTTTTTTATTCAGAAATGTCCAAAGGTCAGCTCCCAGTGTTCTCTCCTGTTTATCTGATGAATCTGAGCATCTTGGTGCAATGTAGAATTTGCCTCATGTACACAGACAACCATCTCCTCCTATCACCCAACACTACAACCTGTGAGAGATACGCTTATCTAGCCAAACTGGAGGTAAAGCTCTCTTCAACCAAGACTGAATTTGACAGTCAAGAGGAGAAGATAAACACTTGCACCACACCACACTCACCACATAGTCCCACTAAACTTGCACCACCAAATTCTACACATAGAAACACAAAAACATTTGCGGAGGCTCTCAGTAATAATCTGCTCAAGCAACAGAGACTTCCAAAGCAGAAACACAAGCAACCTTCATTCCCCCAACACAACCCAAATGACACATAACCCACAGACTCAGTGTGCCACTCAACCACAGCCCATAAGGCAAATCAACATACCCAACACACTTGTCATAGCTGACTCTATAGTCAGGCACACTGGTGTCCCATTCACCAGGCTAAACAAGGAGATGGTTACTGTCAGCTGCCTGTTGGGTGCCAGGATCTGCCACATAACCCACACACTCAGGTCACTCCACAATAAATACAAATATGACTCTCTCATTGTCCATGTTGGTGTGAATGACCTGAGATGTACCTCCCTGGACTACATGAAAAGAGACATGGAATTGCTCTCTGATCATGTAGCCCAGACAGGTATGACCCTAGCCTTGAATAGCATCCTGCCATCACCCAAAATTATACCGCAGTACAAGGACAAAATGATTGACTTCAACAATTAGCTAAGCTTCTGGTGTCATTCTAAGGGGATCCAGTATCTGTCTGCCTGGGACAATATGGTCGACAGACCACGATGCTTTGCCAGAGATGGCCTGCACCTGTCACCCCTGGGATTCCGGATACTGGCTAAGGTTCTTGACACCCCTATAGTGCCGTTTTTAGGCAAGGTTCAGATGACAAATTCACCACCATAACAAGAACAGGCAAGAAAAACTGAGGGTAATGCTACTCAATGCTAGAACTCTAAATCTCAAAATGCACCCCCTCGAGGCACTCCTTAACATGGAGAACATCGATATCTTTGCAGTGACTGAGACCTGGTTCAAGGCTCCAGAGACCACCCCTGCATTACCAGGCTATAACTCATACCACACTTTTTGGCCACTTAACCTGGACCAGAACACCAAAAGTGGAGGTGTGTCCATATTCATTAATGATATCCACACCTCCACGCTAGTTGCTCAGCATAATGCATCCGAGGTTATCCAAGTGCAACTAACTCTGGGAAAAACTGCAATCCAAATTGTAGCTTGCTATAGATGCCCCACCATGCTCCAGGATTCCCACTCCTCTTTTCTTGATATACTGGAAAATATTAGGATTCAGTCAAACACCAGATCTGCTCTGAGTTACAGCACAATGGCATGAAAATTACAGAACCAACTGGTATTGCCAGAATCCTGGCAGATAGGTTCAGTGATAACTTTACCCCCCCTCTCACATCCTAAAGGGCCCATATCTATACAGGAATAATGCAGAGTCCCTGTAATCACAACTACATAGGTAAAAGCTGCATTCTCTAAAGCCAAAAACACAGCATCCATGGGACTGGACAACATCCCAGACTGCATTTTACACTAACTTCAGAATGAACTGGCTCCCCACCTAAGCACCATGTTCAATCATAGTCTCACATTAGGCTTTGTGCCCACTTAATGGCACACAGCAACAGTTATCCCACTCCACAAAGGGGGAGCCACCACTGATCAGAGGAACTATCACCCTATTAACCTGACAAGCCTGGTCTGTAAGGCCATGGAACATATCATCATGGAACTCAGAAACAAAGACATTGGTAACCTCCAAACTCTGGACCCTACCCAGTTTGGGTTTGTGAAAGGCAGACCATGCCTCCTGAACCTGATTGACTTCTTTGAGGCAGTCAGCAAAGCCGTAGATGAGGGTAAGGTGGTTCACACAGCCTATCTTGACCTAACCAAGGCTTTCGACACCATCCCCCATTCTGGAATTATAGCTACACTCACTAAACTAGGTATAAATCCCTACATCACAAGATGGGTTGCCAACTGACTCACTGACAGAACCCACAATGTAAAAGTTGCAGACTCAAAATCTGACATCAAACTAGTGACAAGTGGAGTACCATAGGGTTCAGTCCTGGCATCTCTCCTGTTTGGTATCTACTTCTCTGAAGTACAGGCTAACACTGTTAGCCTTTGGCTAATGAAGTTCGCAGATGACTGCAAACTAGGAGCCATAGTTGAGTCCTCAAATTATGTGGACATCCTACAGAAGGGCCTCACTGAAACAGATGCCTGGTGTCAGAGCCATGGCCTCAAGCTCAATGCCAAAAAGTGCATTGTCATCCCCTTTGGTAAAAACTCTGTACCCATGAACTACCACACAGACAGCAGTCTACTTAACACCGGATGTATGATAAGAGACCTTAGAACCCAGGTGGACAGTAATCTCTCCTTTAATAATCACATAACCACAGTAGTCAGGAAATCTTTTTACATGGCACATTTCATCACAAAAGGGTTCTCATCCAGGAAAAAAGAGGTCATTGTTCCTCTCTACTTGACATTCAGACCCATTATAGAGTACAACGCCCCTTTTGGAATGTACGTCAAAAGACATCTGCAGCAGCTGGAAAGGCCACAGAAGTACCTCACAAAGAGGATTACTGGCCTCAAACAGATGCCCTATACTGACTGTCTCAAAAAGTCCAGCTTTACTCCATAGCATATCGCCTACTCCGAGGTGCTCTCTGCCTAACATATAAAGCTATGTCAAACCCAGAGCTGTTAGACATGCTACACCTAAAGAAATCCCAATCCCTCAGAGCTACACGCTCTAGGGACCTAAACCTTGCCACTGCAATAAACTGGACATGCCAGAGGGATAAATTCCTGTCCCAGAGACTTCCCATACTCTGGAACAAGCTACCCATCTATGTCAAGCAAAGTTTCTCATTAGCACTCTTCAAGAAAAATCTTGATGAGTGGATGGGAAATAGGAAATACACCCCGGGATCACTTCTGTAGCTCTGCTCGACAGGGGCACAGGAAAATAACTTTCTTGGGTGGTGTAAGCCAGGGAAGCTTGTTGACTAGGCTTACTTAAGCCCTTGGGCCGATAGCCTAGTACCTACCTATGAACCTATAAAAGGCAAGGATCCACCAGATCACACATAGGCACTCAGGACATTGAACAACATGTACCCATATGACTATATCATAGTCCTTGTGGGTGTTAATGACCTGAGATATACCTCCATGGACTATATGAAGAGAAACATGATAGAGTTTTCAGATCATGTATCCCAGGCAGGTATAAGCCTAACACTGAGCAGCATTCTAGCTTCTCCAAGGATGATACACAATATAAACGGAAGATAATTGACTTTAACAATTGGCTTAGTTACTAGAGATATTTTAAAGGGTTCCGATATTTGTCCGCTTAGGAGGACATGATCAATAGACCACACTGCTTTGTCAGGGATGGTCTGCACATGTCCACAGTAGGCTTTTGGTTATTGGTCAGAACATTATTCACCCCTATAGTGCCTTTTTTTAGAATCTGATAAACCTACCAATATAGTAAATTTGAGGCAAGATAAACTAAAGGTGTTATTGTTCAGTGCTAAGAGCCTCAGCAAGAAGCTCCAGTCCCTGGAAGTGCTCCTCACCCTGGAGAGTGTCAACAACTATGTTAATAAGACATGGTTTAAAGCCCCTGAAGGGCACCCTGACAATACAAGGCTATAATGCCTTACACACGTTTAGAAGAGCTACTACACAAGAAGGGCCATGAGGTGGAGGTGTATGAATTCATAGGATTGGTCAAACAATATGACATGCTTGAACTACTCCATGTCCAACTAACTTTAGGTAACATTCCTTACCATATCATTGCTAGTTATAGGTCCCCATCTATGACCCAGGATAACCATACCATGTAACTGGATGTACTTAATTCACTCATAATTCATCCCAACACCATATGCATGGGTGATATCAACTATCCCATACACAACTGCTAACATGTAAGCTCAAGATTCCTAGAGTTTGTCAATGCAAACACCCTGGAACAGGTAGTCTGCACATCTGCTAGGGGTGCAAATATCCTGGATCTGGTTGCATCCTCCTTGTGTAATGTCCTTACTGGTCAGATCAGATCACAAAGCTGTCATCCTTGAAATAAATATAAAGGTTGATCTCCCAACAAACCCCAGAACATTTAAGAACTTTTCCAATGCTGACTATCTCCTATTAAGCAATGGCATAGCTAAATGTCATGCCCCTAAAACTCAGAAAATACAGTGGCCTATGTGGAAGTATTTACATAAGTATTTACATAAACCCTGTATAAACATGTAAGTATCTGCATGGAAACAGCAGTACCAAACCAAAATAAACTTAGGACAAACTACAAAAGCAAGCCCCCTTGGTGGAACCCCAGTATATACAGGTTGTACAACAAAAGAAAGACAATCCTGTCAAAAATACTGAGTTTTATGCCCAAAAGACAAAAAAAAAAATAAAAATAAAATAAAAAAACTCCCTCATCAGTGTCAATAAGCAATTCTGAGGATTAATCAAGACTATCAAAGCCAACAATGAGACAAAAATAGCCTTCCAGGCTAGAGATAGCCATAAGGCATTGCCAGTTATGTGGGCAACCTTAAAGGGAATACCCAACAGTGTACTAAAGTAATGGTAACTGGAACTTCCTATACTGAACTGGGGGGTATAAGAAATTTGCTGGCCAATAAATGTAACTAAAATTTAACCCCCCATCACCCCAGTTCTCCTCTCCCAAGAAATACCCGCTAACATTTCTCCCCCAACTATCAGTAAGGAACAGGTCCTTACTGCACATTCCAGAGCTGAAATCACTGCATTAATGAATCCTGATAATATCCCAGGATGTCTCTTTTAATTTCTCCAAGTCTTTTGGGTGTCTAATACCATGAGAGGAATGAACCCCATTCCTAAGTCAAAGTCTGATTAAAGTTCATGAAATTAGTGTGTTTCAATCCTTGATGTTAGCCAGAAGTGGTATTCACAACACCTATAATGTGCACAGTAATGACTCCTTCTGCAATTCGTATGGAGGTACTGTTACATGTATCGGTAACATACCTAAGTACAAATTGAAAATTAATTTTCATAAGACCCATTGCTCCTACTTCTGTTGGAAATGTCTGGGTATCCTTTTTCCATATTGCCCTCATATCTGCCTGCAAATCCTGGAATTTTATTACATTGTGTTTCTCTGTACATAAGACACTGTAGTCACGGAGTGTAGCAATTTCAATGATTAACTCTACTTTTGTATTCTTTTCATGGATTACTCTATCTGGTTTTCTTGCATCTATTTGCTGAACTGTTGGTTATGGGTGATTCCATGTAATATAAACTTCGTCAATTTCTATAAGGCTTTGTGGTTCATGTTACCAGTGTTTTTCAGCTACTTCAATATTATACTGTTTGTAGAATCCCCAATAAAACAGTCTTTCCACATTATTATGCCTTTCAATAAACAGTCCTTCTGCCATTAGTATATCCCAACCAGCAACAAGATGTGCGACTGTTTCCAATTCTGTTTTATAAAATCTGCATTTGCCTGTTTCTCCCACATGTTCAATGGAATTAAACCAATGTGTATGTAGTCCGCTATCTTTGGCCACCAATACTAACCTTTTGTCTTTGGGTTTAAATTCATGTCTCCTTAACCATTCCTGTATTTGATCCTGATCAACATGAGGTTGTTCAAAGAGTTTCCTATATTTGCACCTATATTTATGCATTTTTCACATTTCTTGCCTTCTCATCTGATCCTTCACCTTATATTTTTTCTTTTAATGTTTGGCACATTCAGTTGCTGCCTGACATTTATCTACTTTTGATTAGAATTCCATTCCCACTTGATGCAAATATGCCTCCACCAAACTAAGCAGGGAAGTCATCTTAGACTTATTCTCCCTCATGTTTCAAAACATTTACTATGTTTTGGTCTTGTGAGGTGTGAATGGAGAGATGATAAGTCAGCAAGCAAAGCAGTATAGTTTTGCTGGAATTGAATTCATCCTCAAGTCTTAGTGAATACCTTCATGAGGTAGATACTGTTTTTCACAAAATCTCACCAAGATGACACTGATATGTAGGCTATATTTTATATAGCATATATCACAGACAGAAGTAGGTTAAAAAATAAAAAAGATAGCTGGATGCACAAGGATAAAAAGGTGTCCAACCCTGGTAGGCGCACTGGTGCCAGGACTGGAAAAAATAGCAGTGTAGAATCCTCAAGACATGGAAACATTCCTCCAATAGGGTTAAGCCAGGCCCAGGAGGAGGAAGGCCTCACCTGTTGCAGAAGGAAGTAGCAGTCTACAAAAATCACAAAAACTGATAGGCCTAAAAAGAGCCATAAAGATGTTAGAGTGGATTATTGAGGATAAGAGTCCAGGGAAGTAAATAGTGTGGGAAGAAATAGCCAGGGAATTGTTATGGCTAGGCTTGTATAGGGTCTATGGCCGATAGCCTAGTACCAACCCATGAACCTATGAACCTATGAAGAAAGAAATTATGTATTGTTACTATTATGCAAGAATCCCAGAATTTCCAGACAGAAGATATACAAAAAGATTTAGAGAGAAATTAGTTGAAAGAAAAATACTTCCACAAGAAAAACTTTTAGAAGCTTCAAATAAAAATGCATGTTAATTAATGCAACAGATTTGTGAAAAACATTATACAGACCAAGAAACCTTGGGTCATTTGGAAAAAGAAGTGAATGAGGAAGTGTGAAAATATAAAGAACAAATTCTGGAGACTTTTGAAAGGTATAAAAAAGAAACATGGACATGGTAAAGAAGGAGAGATCTGATATGATTCAATATTTATGCAAAGAAGAAAGTTAATTAATCAACCCAAAAAAAGGTAGCCCTAAAGATAAACAATATTTAAAGAGAAATATAGGCAAAGAATCCAATTATAGAAAATTTCACAATAAAAAATAAAATCACAAAGGGGAATGAAGAACAGAAGATAAGTAAAGTAGAAGTTAAAAAACAGAAGATGGAACAATGAGTCCCCAGAGTAAGGAGAAACAGGAGGAGCAGTTGAAATCTGAAGAAGAAATATGGACATGGGAAAGAAAAAGAGACTTAATATAGTGCAATATTTATGTAAAAGAGAAAGCAAAGCTAATCAATACAAAGATATTTGAAGAGAAGAGGCATCACGTAGATGTAATGAGTTAATGGTCGGTATTTTGGCTGTTTCTCATGGGTGCTTCAGCAAGCAGTGAGTGAGTCACATAATGGCGATGTTTGTTCTTTATTTCATGTTTCAAGAAGGCATGCTAATAAAAATCCTGTCATCCTTGCATCTTTCAATGTGGATGTGGTTCGTCTTATCCTAGATTTCTACAGTTTTTTCTTACTAACAGTTTAGTTGTATGAGTGTGAGCAATAGAGTAATCTGGGCTGGCCAGTAGCACAGGTAACGGTTGGGGCAAGACTCACCCCATTTGCTATGTAGTGATGTGCAGCATTGCTTTGTAGTCTATATAAAAATAAAAAAAAAATAAAAAAAAATGGAAAAATATAACAAATAAATAGTAAAAATAATTAATACACTGGGACAATACAATTACTAAGCTCCATGTTTCTGCACAATGAGAGATAGAGATGAGCATTGCTTTTATCAAGGCAGGAGGCACTGTATGACAATAACCTGGGAAAATTTAAAAAAAAAGAAGAAGAAGAAAATAAGATGATGGTGGTAAGGGATTTTCTTGGGACTATTTGGTTTGGGATCTTTAAGGAAAGTCTGTTAGGGAAAACACTGATGCATATGTGTACACATACATGCACAGATATTTAGCTTTGTTTTTGATATATGTATAGATATATATATATATATATATATATATATATATATATATATATATATATATATATATAAAACAGTTAAGGTTTGAGTCAAGAGTCATGAGTATGTCTAGTAGTAGTGTGGTCTCTGTGGTTGGGGATTATAATTAAGGCTGTGTAAGACATGCTTTGTTTTCAACTTATATCTTGCTATATTTGTGTGGCTCTTATGGGGAGGCTGGTGAGATGACCTTCTTTCTGGGACTTAAAGAGTACAGGGAGCCATACTCATTTTTTACACATTTAACCTGCTGTGTTGTTCCCTTAGGAAGGCAGATATAATGATGTTAAAAGATCATTAGTGTAATATAGTAGCCCAGGCTGAGGCTTTATTTCAAAAGGTGATGGATGATACTTGCCCACAGGCAAGGGGCATGGAAGGACAGTAGACCCCTGAAGCAGAGCAGAGCTGCAGATCACAAAAGAAGAGGAAAATGATGGTCCAGTTGTACTCCAAGGCTTGTCCAGAGTAGGGGTACCAGAGTATGACCTCAAAAAATGGTTGAATCTTCAGCAGTCACTCAATAGACCTCAGGTGTTCAATGTGAGTTTGAGCTTGGTAGAGTCAGTTATTGATCCATGTGTTAGGTTGTTAAGGTTTCTGCAGAAGTTATGCAAGGGTGGTAGGGCAAGGCTGCAATATTTGTTAGACACACTAGAGAAATCACAGCAAACAGTTAAGTTAGCAGGGGATATCTTGATTCAGGATCAAGATGAAGGAATGGGGGTAGGTAGTCCTCTGCTGGATCTGTTAGGTGTGCTAGCTGGATCATTGGACCTGGGCATTACACAAACTCGGGCACCACTATGTAAAAATGATGGTGGGGCAATATGTGTCACTAAAGGAGTCTGGGCTGTTTTTCACATAGCATCTTCCATTAGCAGTTAATCAAAAGATTTGGAGAGGTGAATATGTGGACGCGTTTGAGTCTGATGTAGATGGTGCTTAGTGATTGACAGAAACTGAAGCTCCAGGGGCTAAAGATCTGGCAGCAGTTTTAGCAACTTTGGGAAAAAAGAGATTAGAGAAATAATGACATAGAACCTGGTATAATCGGATCCTTTGTTTTATGCATTTTCAGGAGGTAGTTTTGGAGAAGGCTGAATCTCATAGTTTACCTCTGTTGGTGTTATTTTATCATGATTAGAGATGCACAGCAGTTGAGAGTGGCAGCATCTCTGGTTATGGTATAACCAGTGTTTTGGGAAATTGAAAGCAGTGGTTAAGTCACTGAGGTGGGAGTCAAAACATATGAATACGTGGCTTGGTACTGTTGTAGACAAGGTAGGGGGGCAAATGCAGGCTAGTGCCAATGAGTCTGATAATAAAGCTGGTAATTGCTGACCTGTTAATGCTGGAAAATGCATGTGGCCAAAATGCTGTTTTTGCATTTTTGTTCAGTGTGTGGATGTGCACATGGTGCTATAGTGTGTTAGTATAAGGAGAGTTTAGGAGAACTAAGTCAGTTGGAAAGCAGCAGGCTGGAAGTAGGGACATCAAATAGTAATAGAGAATGGGAAGTGTCTGAGGTGTTAGGGGCCAGTTATCCTTTTATGGGTAGCCACAGTGAGCAGACCATGCATTTTTCCATTTACATTCAGGAGCTTTCTGCTCTGCTCCTTGAGTATCCTAATCAGGCGTAGGTGAATGAAGTAGTATTAGGTTTTATAGTAGGTTTTGGAATTCTGTCTCAGGTTGGGGTAACCAAGAGATTCCTAAGAATCTGCAATCTGTTTCTGCTATTGAAGAGGTGACTCATGTTTTGCTAGGCAAAGAAGTGAAGTCAGGTAAGGTTTTAGGCCTTTTAATGTTCTGCCATTAAACTGTTTTCAGACTTCCCCATTAGGTTTGATGCCAAAAAAATGGAAAGGCAAATTTTATGTAATTCTTCTCCTATCATTTCCTTCAGGTGGATGTCTCAATGATCACATTGACAGAAGTGACTTTAAGGTCCAATATGCTTCTTTGGGTGATGCAGATCACATTATTAAATCTTTTGCAGACCCGTGGCTAGTTAAGTTAGACATTGAGGATGCTTTTCATTTTTTACCTATTAAGGACACATACTGGCCATGCTTGGGCATGTGTCTGGTGGGTCAGTTTTATTTTGATATGGCTATGCCAATGACTTATGCACTTGTGCTTCTTTTGAAAAGTTTGGCATGGTTCTGCAGTGAATCTGACAACAGAGATCCCCTAGGCAGCAAGCTGTTCATTATGTATGTTACTTTTTCTTGGTGGTAGAAGGGCAGCAGGAGTGTTGTGAAGCTGAAAAGATATTTAAAGATTTGTGCAAGGAACTGGGGGTGCCATTAGCTGAGGAGAATGTTAAAGGTCTGGAAAAAAGGTTGAAGCTTTTATGCTGAGAAATTGATGGGTCATAAGGTTTATTTTATTTTTTGTTGGAGAAGATTTCAAAGTTGAGGGAGACAGGCTTCTTTGTTTTGCAAGGAAAAATGAGCGTAGGGTACATGAAGTGATGGAAATGTTGGGTTTGCTAAATTTTGCTTCAAAAGCGATTGTTCCAGAGAGGACTTTTAATAGATCAGTGGCTACTCTGTGTAAAGGGGACATTAAAAGCATCACTGGGTAGGGGTAACTAGCCTTGTTAGACAGGATGTGGAAATCTAGTTAAAGTTTGTTGTGGAGATCAGTGGCATTTATTTTTGGCAGAAAGATTTGGTGTTAGTAGAGGAGTTACATTTGTTCACTGATGCTGCTGGGAGTGCAAACCTGGCAACAAGTTTTGAGGATCAGTGGTTTATTGCTGAGTGGCCTAAATTGTTGCCAGAGGAATGGAAAAAGGATACACCCTTTTCAGAGTTGATGCCAAATTGGATAGCTGTGGTTGTCTGGGAAGAGCAGTTGAGGAATAAGAGAGTACTTTTTCATTTGGACAATGAGGCAGTGGTGCAGGTTGCAAAAGTTAGTTTTGCTTTGCTTATGGATTAACTTGTCATTTTCAACTAAACATGTTCCAGGTAACTCTAATATTTTAGCTGAAAACCTGTCTCATTTTCTCTTTGACAGGTTTTGTTCAATGTCTCCGAATGGATTGCCTCAGCCAGTATCAGGTCCAGACAAAGTAAGGAGCACTGACAGTATGTAGCAGGATAGCTGTTATCAGAGTCTTGGTGTAGGTGTACAAGAAGGGCTTATAATTAAGTGGTTTCAGCTTTTATGAATTTCAGATGGCAAATCCTAATAGCTGAAAGGTCATAGTCTGAAAATTGAATGTGCAGTTATTTGGCTTATTGATGGGAGTGGGGTGAAGCAATATGTACAATTAGGATGAATATGGTGGCACTTAGTGTGATGGATAAATTGTTGGGTTTTAATGATGCTACAAACCTCTGGGACATTTTACAAATTTTGAGAGACTGGGAGAAGGTGAAGGCAAGGAATATGTATAAGAAGCTTTCTTTGGGGAAATTATTGTTGACAGCTGTATTATCATTTTTTTATGTAGTTGTACCCTGTTTTAGAGATAATGTTTTGTGGTTGGTGGTGGCTGTATTTATGTATATGGGAGATTTTAGGATCAGAGAACCTTTGGGCAGTTTGTACTAGCATGATGTTTCTATTACCAAGCTAGCAGTAATTGTTTGGCTCTGTAGGTCCAAGACTGACCAGAGAAGGCAAGGTCAGCAAGTGGTTTTAGATTCACTATGGGATGACTTGTTTTGCCCAGTTAGGTGAGCCACGCTATGGCATAGGATGAGTAATTCTAAGGGTGGTTATTTGGTATTTCAAGATGCTGAAGGTAAGGCGGTGGCAGCTTGGCAATTTGTTGGAGTAGTAAGGAATATCACAATGAGTCAACAGACTGAGGCAGAGTGTTTCTCTAGCCATTCTTTTCAAATAGAAAGAACTACAGATTTAGCATTAGAAGGTTCTTCTACTGAAGTTGTTAAAAGAACTGGGAGGTGGGTTTCTGATGCTTTTTTTAAATTATGTTAAGTAAATATAGTCTATCTGCTTATTTTTTATTTGATTCTTTTCCAGGGTGCAGGAAGATTGTAATTATTGGACAGTCATTTATTTACTGGGCAATGATGTGGGCATCGATATGACATCATAGCAGCAGTTTAAGTTTTGATTCATTGGAATGGTAAATAATCTGGAAAGGTTGTAGAGATATGAGGTGGTGTCAGTTTCTTAGTAAGGTTAATTTGATACAATTACAGGATGGTAGGGTTAACTTGCTAGCTATTTATTTCAGGGGCGATTAACTGGGTGTAGTGCAGAAAAGAAGGTTATTGTTACACATTTTAAGAGATTTGACTTAGATGAGGCAGAGGTGTCCTAGGGTTACAATTGTTTGTTTGGAGATCATACCAAGGTTGGTTTAGAAACAGTCTTATTGTTTTAAGAGCATTGAAGCAGCTAGACATTTTCTTAGTCACAGGGTGTCATTAGCTAATTCTTTCTTGGATATTAGAATTTTGCCACACTGTGAGTTTGCAGACTAGGATCCATCTTGGTTTAAATCTGGCAAAATTCATTTGAGTATGGCTGGAAGTGATTTATTTAATATGAACATCTCCATCCCGGTTAAAGATATCCTATTTACTTTGCATGTGGCTGGTTTGAAGGAAGAAATCACAGGCCAGTGAGCCTTTAGAGGGACTTTAAGGGAGACTGCTCTATTCCCTCTTTGTTTCTGGAATGGTTTAAGTTCATTTAGAGTGTGCAGCGACATGTTACTCAAGTTGGCACAGATTGCTACAGCAAGTGTTTATTAGCACTACTGTTTTAAGTATGGGTGAGCAGGCCAACACTGCCCTTGATGTTCTGGATGTTTTATTGGTTTCCATGAAGTTCGATGTATTATTTAAATGATGTTTTATTTGCTAAATAAACTGATTGCACAGGCTTTCTTTGTCTCATTTTTGTGTTGGGCAAAGGTATATATACAACACTCTTTTTGCAGTTTTTTGTGACAAAAAGGAGAGATCTGTTGTTGGAATGCAGGGTTGTGGCAGTGAAATTAGGATGAAACATGATTTTTTAGAGATGGGCATTTGAATGGGTGGTATATTCATTTGTGTGGCATAATGCATTGAGATTAGTTGAGGTAGTGTGTGAGTTCTAGCCAATTAAGTTCTTTTCGGGCTGCAAAGTGATGAGTTTGTTGAGGGGCATTTGTTGCAAATTTAGCAATTTTGTTGTAGGACATTTCTGGTTTGGTTTTAAAGGTGGAGTTGACATCTGTAAAGATGGGTGATGCATAGAGAAGGAATGGAAGTGGGAATATTTTAGCTACTGATTTTCTTGAGGAGTCAGTTAGAAAATGTTTTATCCTGTAGAGGGAACCTAGTTTCCAGTTTTTGAAGGCTTGGAGCAGGTGGTAGTCATATTTGAGATTATCATCAAATAATACTCTCAAGAGTTTGTTTTTTGTAACACATTCAGTTTTTATTTTATTGGATGATAGGATGCAGAATGAGTCTTTTTGTTCAATGAAACATTTAGGAGTGAAAAGCATTAGTTTTGTCTTTTTGGCTTTTAAGAGTATAGCTAAGTTGCACAGACAAGAGTTGGT
Source organism: Protopterus annectens (assembly GCF_019279795.1). NCBI lineage: Eukaryota > Metazoa > Chordata > Ceratodontiformes > Protopteridae > Protopterus > Protopterus annectens. The sequence continues at coordinate 265,759,395 of NC_056744.1, read as the reverse complement.
ATTGATGTCTTGTAGGGAATTTAGTGACTGAGGTGGGTAGATAAGTATAGCATCGTCTGTGCATTGAACTAAGGTTGCATGTTTGGATGCAGAGTGTAACTTTTTGGTAAAGATATTAAAGACTAGGGACCCAAGAATTTACCCCTGAGGGTCATTGACTGTAACCTGTAAGAAATCAGAGAAGTCTTGTTGTCATTTTATGGCTTGTTTCCTATTACACAAGTAGCTATGAAACTAGATTAGTGATGGAGAACTGATTCTCAAGTTCACAAATATGATTTTGTTGTGCTACCATATCAAAAGATTTTGATAGGTGTAGGAAGAGAGTTGAAACTAGGTTGTCATTGTTTCTGAGTTGATAACTGTATTGGTAAAACTGAGGTGGGCAGTAGTAGTGCTATTGTTGGGATGGAAGCGGCATTCAGTGGAAGAGTGTAAATTATGATCAATTAAGTATTCAAGTAGCTGGAAATGAATGCATCTTTCCAGGATCATAGATACTGGTGAGAGGATTAGCAATTGGTCGATAACTGGTCAAGTCCGTTGAGTTGTCTTTATGGAGGGGTATAATGTATGACATTTTCCAGGTGTTTCTGACATAATTTTGGCTATTTCTGGTTGATGGGGTGGAGTTCAGTATTACCCTGGGAGGATTGTTTTTTTTAATATACTGACAGAAAAGTTTGGTGTTGTTTTGTAGATTTACAAAGTATGATTTTTTTTTTTTGTCATTAAATATGTGTTACTTTGTGACATTTCTTAGGTATCTAAAAGGTTTAGGGAAAATTAGGTTTAATTTTTTGTCCATGCTTTCCAGGCATGAACCCTTTGCTTAGTAGTTCTTGTTAGTCAAGGTGCAGGGAATGACCTAACTATCTTTATACAAAGTGGGGTATAATAATTAAGTTTGTTTAGGAAAATTTGCTTGAAATGGCTGACTGCTTCGCCTAGGAGTAGATTTTTTTAGACAGCTCCAACCGTATTGTTTAAGGCTAGAAGTAAAGAATTCAAAGTCGAAGTTTTATAGGTTATGAACTTACTCTACATCTTTGGCAGGGAAGAGACCCCTCTATTTTTCATTTTTTTAAATGTAAGAGAGTAGTTTTGGTAAGAAGTAGATTAGAGGATGTAGGTGTCATGTTATACAAAATGAAATGCATGTAGTAGTTGGGTCATACTGAAGAGCACCTCCAGACTCACCCAGGCATCTGAAATAGGCTTTTAACATACAAAAACTTGTTTGGTGATAATATGAGTCTTGGAAAGGCTGTATTAAAATAACCTTCCACAGTTCCCATTGGATTTCTCATATTAGTTATAAGCCATGATTCAAGTGGATATCCTGCTTCATATGAAAAACAGAAGAGGTGGGGGGGGGGGCAAACAAAGAAGAATGGCTTAGTAAAAAACAATACATTTTATTAAGAATAGCTAATTAGATAATTAAAACTAAAATTCCCATTTACCACCAAGGTAACCATGGGGCATCCTACCATGCAGAAACAGGTGATAGAGTGAGCTAGTATGCCAGCTATGGGAATCCTGTGCACTGCCAGGATGCCGAGTTGACACATTGGTGATACACCTGCATTCATCACACATTACCTGACAGTTAATGGAATGATAGCCCTTCCTGTAACTGTACTACTCACCCTGTGGACCAGATGGGGTCCTAATAGCAATGTGGTGCAACCAGCTGCACCAAGCACTTCAGGGAAATGTGCCACCCCATAAAAGGCACACATAGCCCAGGCTTGGTCCTGAGGTGACACCTGAAAATAGATGTACTCATCCACACATGCTAAGAGTATATCAAAGAACTGCTGAAATATCCTTGAGGCAGAAGTATGAGAAATATGCAACATGTTCCCAGACTGTCTCTGGAAGGTCCCCGTGGCAGCTTTAGTGAGGGCTAGACATTCCTTAGTATCCAGATGGAAAGGAACAGTATGCATCCCTCAGTTCCTGTCTGTGGGTCATGCATGCTCACTACGACCCTTACAATATATCTGTCTACTCTAAGCCTGTCAAGGATTTGATGATTATCAAAATTATAATGAATAATTCTCAGTCTACATCTCTGTGTTCGTGGCCAGCAAGGACCACTTGGAATAAAAGATTTTGCTTTGGCCAAGACAAGCAGCTCTCACTGAGAAACAGAAATGCTAGCAGCAAAAGAGAAAATCTTCAGTTTCAAAGTAAATAGAAAAGGCTGTATTCTGTCTATCATAACATATATGTGGAAGGTGCAGAAACATGTCAAAATATGACTATGAGTCACAAACAGATGGGAGGAAGGCCTAGCATTTCCCATTCCCTTCTCATCATTCCTTCATTTGAATATGTTTATTCAAGGCCATCACAGTTTAGCATAAATGGCCTCAATGAATCATGCCAAAGCTGCTCTTATGCACTAAGGGTGCCGATTGCCTTAATGCATTTGCATAATAACTATGAGTATATGAACACTACCCTTATTTTCATTTACTACATAGGAGACTATAGTCATATCTCCAACCTTAATCAGATTATTTTGTGTTTGTGACATAGATGTCAAGAAATTCACCCTGAAAGAGAAGCTCGAGGGGAATCTTGGCATCCATGTCAAGCGCACATAATATGGTGTTATGATCAGAGACCCAATCATAATACTTTGTAGTACATGGAGATTTATCTGCTCCATATACTACCAGTTACACAAAAATAAAAGTCAGTTTAGGAGCACTGACTTTGAAAGATGGTAAATTAGTTAACAAGCAGTGACAAACAGCAACGTACCTCCCAATGTCTTTCCTTAAGAATGCTGGACAAATTCAGAAATAATGGGGGAATCAAAATCATTAACAGCTTTTAAATAATATTCTAATTCACTTAAAAAGTTTATAGAATAATAAATGTTGCATTAGCATGCATTTTTGGAAGAATTAAAAGTATGAACTGTCAGTTTTGACTGTAATCCTCAATGATTTACCAAAAAATTAAAAAAAATTCAAAAGCATAGGGAAAAAATATGAGACAAAACCACAACATTCTGCATAATCAGAGACAGTTGAGAGATAAAATAGACAGAAACAAAGTGCTCTACTGGCAGAAGGTAAAACAGCTTTCAAAAGCTGTTAGACACTTTATTCTGCCATGATTTTTGTTTATTGGTGTGGCAGAGTGAAGCTCTAATAACTTTTAAAACCTGTTTTACCTTCTGCTACTCTTGTTTATCTGCGGGCAGTGTCCTCTATCAAACCCTAATTTGCCACCCAATCTTAACAGTGCTTGGGTGTCCTTAACAAACTTTTGTTAAAACACCTATAAGCACCATTAAGATCAAGCCTTGCAAAGGGAAGCATTTAATAAGTTTACATTTTTCTGATTTTGGACTGTAATTGCAATGATCCATGCACTACAAAAACTTTCTGCATACTTTTAGTTGTATATGTCTGCTGTTTGAAAGGTGTGCGTATATATTTTTTTTCTTTTTTGATACCATCACTAATTTGAAATTCTAAACATTTTTCAATAAATTTAATAAAGTGTAACATCTCATATTTTACATGTGAGTAAACACAAAGTATGCAAGCATGTTGTGCTAATCTTTTATTTGATCAAATGCAGTCTTCTGGTGAATAATCTGACCCATTTCTTTGACCCTCTCTTCCGTAGGTCATTTCTAGGAAAAAATATGTTTAGTCAGCATAGAAAATGTAAGAAATAAATAGCCAAATGTTTTGTTGTCATAGTTTTACATATGAAAATTCTGAGGATGCTGCTCCCTGCTTCTCTGTGAGGTGTGGTGTTTGTGTATGTGTGTGTGTGTGTGTGTGTGTGTGTGTGTGTGTGTGTGTGTGTGTGTGTGTGTGTGTGTGTGTGTGTGTGTGTGTGTGTGTGTGTGAGTCAAAGAATGTGTCTGTATTTTTTTGTACAGATCCATCTTGTTTACTAATGGAAAGTCATACAGTTGGACTTCCAAAAAATTGTTATATTTTCATGTAGCATTAATCATGAAGAACATTGGAAAAATATTTAAATAATGAGCACATAATATACTTGGGTGTTACCAAAAGTGAGAAAGAATCTAATGGATATATGGATTTGCTTGCCTACAAATACTCCCTGCCAATATGGCTTATAAAGCAGTCAACAAAGCTACCTTTCACAGTGATACGTCTTACTTTGTATTACTATTGTATTGCTCTATATTTCTGAGTTTTCATGTAATATAACCTCAACTGACTGGTGTACCATGTGTACAGACATAACCCATTTCTCTGAAAGCTCCCTTCGAATTGCTGGAAATAATTGTATTAGTCTGCAAAAGTTATCAGTGTTAAATAATCAGAATAATGTAGTGTTAAATCACTTTTCAAGTTCTGACTATATTAAGTCGATAATGTAAAATAATCAAAGTTTTGAATTTAATACAGCAAAAGTAAGTTATGTTTTTTTTAGTATTGAAATGACACTATTAGAGTAGGCAATAGTTTGTTATCAAATCTACATGAAAATCCAAATAATCTACAAGTTTGTAATCATGGTCTCATTCAACTAGCATGTGATTAATCAATCCCAAAATGTCTAAAACATATGAAGGTTTCAACTCAAATCAGGGACACCTCCAAGAATGTAAAGCACCCCCTGACATAGGGAAGCCTGAACAAATAAATATATATCATCTAATATCAAATGCTCCAAAGAGTGAATACAAAAAGGTTGATCTTTTAAAATCAAACCTAAAACGGTCAAGCAGTAAAAAAGAAAAAAAATTGATAACTATAGATACCAAATCTGAGATCACACAACAGAGGGGTATGGGCAAATTCCCCAAACCCGCTATACCATGATCTGTCATGCAAAATAGCCAGCAGGTTGAAAAAGAAATGCAACAAGTGAAAAAGACCTACACACATACACACACACACACACACACACTATATATATATATATATATATATATATATATATATATATATATATATTTATATATATATATATATATATATATCTATAGAGAGAGAGAAAGAGAGAGAGCGAGATAGCTGCACACACACACACACACACACACACACACACACACACACACACACACACACACACACACACACACACACACACACACAAGCAGAGGAAAGAGGGAAGTGATACGAAATGAAGCATCTACCTTCTTGTTGTTCTGAGCTGCACACTGATTGAACAAACTCAGCCACATTCCAGTTATAACATTCTGAGTCTTAATTAACTGGATGCAGACAAACAGCAGGGCTATTAAATTGGTGCTAAATAAGCAATTGTAGAATCCAGTACTGCACAAAGTAATGTTGTGCTACTGGCTAATATTGAATAAATTACTTTAAATTCAGACGCTAATGTTAGCAGTTTTACTAAAGACCTTTCAGTAATTCACATATCATTATCAAGTAAAAAATACAGTCATGTAATTCAGATTGTCAAAGATTTCCTGAACAAAAACACTGGAAATTGTTTCCTTATGATTTGCAGTATATTTTTCATTACCACACTGTGAGCATAATTTGCAATAAAATAGACCATGTTAAAAAGAAATCAATTCAAATAAAAGCATCATAACATGATTCTGAGAGCTCATTATCATCTTCTTAGTGCTAATGTGTTTTGTTTTGACTTTCCATAGCTGAATTATTTTGCTGAAAGATCAGCTGTTTTATTTTGAATCTAAAAAGTGCAAAGTATACAGTTTTCATTGACGAGATGTCATTCCTTCAGTTATGACATTAATGACTTCATGCTGGTGAATTATAGCTCTTTTATGTTTTTGCCTGGTTGTAAAATTTAATAACCAAGTACACTGGCAGCCAGGCATGTGTTATATGAAACACGTCAATATAAAGCAAGGAATTTTAATTTATTTTAACAAGATTTAGTGAGGATATTGTCAGTTGGACATAGATAGTAAAAGTAATGAACTGCAGATGAGCTACTTGTTTTTGATTCCTCTAACCTCCAGTTGTGTTCTGTCTGAGTGAGCATATCTCTCAGCAGTAACAAACCTCTGATTAATTATGTAAAACAAGCCTAACTGATTTTGTTTTGCTAGCAAAGCCTAAATTAAAATGAACAGCATTTCTTAGTACTAATAAAAACAATAAAAGTAAAAATGTTTTGTGTTAATAATTCTGCCAGGCCTACGTCATTATTACTACATGACTACTGCATAAGGTGGAGAATATAGGTGTAACCAATCATCGTCATCCTCAGCAGCAGCATCGTCATCATCAGCAGCAGCACCTTTTTCCCATCTTTTTCTACATGTGGTCGGTGAATTGTGTTAACTGTCACCATCTCTCTCAATTCAATGACACACTCCTGTCTACTTTGACATTCATGCCTAACGGTCACAGATCTTTTCACACAATCCATCCACCTCTTTGCTGGACATCCTCATTTCCTCTTGCCTTTTTCCTGCCTGTCCCAAATCTTCTTCACCAGATTATCATCTGCTTTTCTGCACATGTCCGAACCACAGTAATCTGTTCTCTTTGATCTTTTTTGCCATTGGAGCGACATTGGCTTCGGCTCTTGTCCTCATTTCTTTGTCTGTCCCACAGTGTACATCCTAGCACCCTTCTCCTTCATTTCCATCACATCTAGGCTCCTTATCTGCTCTCCCTTTTCTGCCCAGGTCTCTGTGCCATACAGTAGCACTGGTCACACCACTATCTTATGCACTTTACTTTTCAGCTTCTTTGGCATTCTTCTGTCATTCACTACACCTGATACTCTATGCCAGTTGGCTGCAGCCCCTCAGATTCTAGATTTAACCTCTTCATTCTGATGTCCCTTCTCCTCAACCACCCCTCCCAGATACTTGAAGTTGTTTACTGGTTCCACTACCTTCCTCTCTATCTCAGTTCCCAACATCTTCTGATTTCCCCAATTTGCTGCCATTATAACAGTCTTATCTGTACTCAGTTTCATCCCATGTGCATTCAGTTTTGCATTCCATTCCCCTAACCTTTGCTGAAGTTCTTGCTAGGAATCTGCCTGTAATGCCATATTGTCTGCATACAGCAACTTTTTTGATCTGTCCCCTCCAACATGTTTGCTAATGTAGTCCATCACCAGTATGAACAGCAGAGCGCTTAGAGCTGAACCCTGGTGCACACCCACTCCCACTGGGAACCCCTTTCTGAGATGAAACACTGTTTGTACTTGAGATACTGTATCCTTGCACACAGCCTGCACTAATTTATGGGACTTTGAACCACCACAAGACAAGACTGCCCAATTCTTGGGACCTTGTCATATCCTTTTAACAAGCTTAGGAATATCAGTAGGAGCCTTCCTTACCTCTAGCTTCTTCACCACAATCTGTCTTATTGTAAACATCAGGTTAGATGTGCTGCATCCTGATCTGAATCCAAACTGTTCATCTCCCATCTTACTTTCTACTACGCTGCATATTGATTCGTCAGTCATCCTCTCCAGAACTTTCATGCAGTGTGACAGGAGTTTGATGCTTCTGTATTGCCCACAGCTGTGAATGTCTCCTTTGTTCTTGAACACTAGCACTAGTGTGTTTATTCACCAGCACTGGGATACATCTTTCTTTCTATACTACTATGCATATCCTTTGGAGCAATTTCTTCCCTATGTCAGTTCAACATCTTGATCATAACTGCTGTGGCCTCAGCTGAACTTGCTGCTTTCCCTGACTTCATTTTCCTTAGTGTTGATCTTCCTTCTTCTAGGGTGGGCTCCTCCTCTTCTTTCATCGTGGGTTGTGTTTGGGTACTGCTTCTCTGTGGGGGTTTCTTCATTCAGAAGCTGCTGAAAGTAGTCTTTCCCTCTGCTTTGATGTCCTGGGAACTGGCGAGCAGGTTGTTGCCTGCATCCTTTACAAAGGCTGTCTGATAACAATCTTCTCTGTCATTCTTTTTAGCCTTGCAATCTGATAGAGTTTCCTTTTGCTATCTTCCAAGTAGCTTTCCAGAAGTTAGTAAAGTGACTCTTTACCCTTTCTTTGCTACTGCAACTCTTCTCTTTGCCTTTTCGTTAGCTAACCAGTCCTTCTTAGTCTTGTCTGTCTTTCTTTTGATGACTTCTTAAAAAGAATGACTTCTTTAACTGGACTTTACTTATGTACTTTGCTTCCATACATATACTGGACATTTAGGCATTGCAGGTAACCTACGCTGGGCAACTAGCCAGCTAGTAGCTTACATGGCCAATAGGGGCATGTAGACTTCTCCCACCAGAGCCAATTTTTACACCTTCCAGTGGCCAGCCCTGACATGGTATGCATCTGTGCTCCATGTTCCCTTATCTTTAGGATACTGTGCACTACACCTGATGCCCAAAGCAGTTGGTCTATACAGCTCTTCTGCCTATACAGCACCATCCTTTCTTGGGTGACTTTGAGGTGTAAGCACTCAACTTGTTTTGGCAAGTGGATGGATCCCCAGAGAGACCCAGGGAGAACATACAAACTCCATATAGCCACTGGCTGGAGGTCAGGATTCAATCTTGCACCTTGTGGGTGAAAAGCAAAGACTTTAAGCATTATGCCAACTGCTCTTTTTATATAAAGTGAACAGCTATATAAACTGACATAATATAATAGATATTTGTATGTTTCCTGTATTATTGTACTGGTTTATAGGTTCATAGGTGTATACTAGGCTATCGACCACTAGGGCCCTTAAAAGCCTAGTCATGCAACCCAAAGGTGACACAAATCTGATTTATATTTGATTTGTAGGGGGTGATCTGTTGATTGCCCTCGTCTATCAGAGACATAAGAGCAATACCAGGGGGAATTTCTGATTATCCATCTACTGGTTCAAGTTGCACTTAAATAGGGATAAGGAGGAGCTCTGCTTCACGTGGGTGGGGAGCATCTTCCAGAAAACTGAAATTCTCTGAGAAAAACATATCTCTCTCTCTCCAGTATGTCCTGTTTATGTTGCAAGCAAAATTTAGGTCTTTTAATCTAGTAGTTCTGATGCTATTTTATTTGTGGATGTACAAAAGATTCATCAAAATATGGTCCAGGGATGCCTTGTATGGCAGGCAAAGATCACATTTAAGAAGCCTGTATGATACTGAGTAAAGGGACAGGGCTTTGAGCCAATCAGCATAGGACATTATGTTTACTCCCTGTATTGTTTTTTTCAGGCATCGTTGTGGACATTCCAGTTGCTGCATGTGTTTTGTCAGGTACATACCAAAGGGGTCATTGTACTCTATGATGGATATGATAATGAGGGACAAGTACATTGGTATGATGACCTCTCTGGACCTAGATGCCATGCCCTTGGTTTTAAGCTGAGCAGCATAGAAGGATCTTCTTGCTACCTTGGACACATGTTGGCTAGGTTATTATTAACATGAGTTCCCAGATCCCTGACTAGTGAATTCACTTTTAAGTATGTTTAATTGAGGAGGTAGTTACCCAGGTTGGCAGACTTACAAAAGGTACTGTAAAGCATTTTTTTTGGTACGGAGGTTTAAGCCATAGTTTTGGCACCAAATGTTTGTCTGTGTTGCAACTTCCTGAAGGGTGTTTTCATCTTGGGGGATTCAGTGACTGCTCCCGGTTTGCAGTCATCTGTGAACTTGGTTAGCCAGAGGCCTTTGACATTGGCTTTGACATCCAAGAAGTAGATGCCAAAGAGAAGTGGGCCTAGCACAGAGCCCTGAGGGACTCTACTGGTGACCTGCTTCTTTGAATAGGTGGATTCACTGATTCTAGCCTCCTGGGTCCTATCAATGTGCCAGCTAGCTATCTTCAGGTTATAAAGGGGTTTATACCTAGTTCTGTAAGTCTGTTGATGATGCTTGAGTGGGTATTGTATCAAAACCTTTATCCAGCTCTAGGTATGCGGTATGCATAGACTTCCCCTCATCCATTGCCTTATTGATCTCTTCAGGGAAGTCCACCATATTCAGTAAGCATGACCTTCCTTTGATAAAGCCAAACTGGGATGGATTAAGTGTCTGGAGGTCTCCTTTGCCCTTGTTGATAATTTCCATGATAATTTTTTCCATGGCTTTGCAAATAAGATAAGTCAGACTAATTGGTCTGTAGTTTCCAGGATCTCTATTCATATGGCACAAAGCCTGTTCTAAGACTAAATTAATATAAGATTAAAACTAAGATTAAATAATGACTTCAGGGGTCCTGATAAGTCATAATTTAGACTATTCAGGAGACATCCTGGGATGCTATCAAGGTCCACTGAGACTGTGTTCTTGGTTTTAGTGAGTGCAATCACTACATGCTCCCTAGTTATAGTTGGAGGGGTTATGTATGATGGTATTACTGAGGAGATGGTTGGGGGTGAGATGGGATAGAGTTGGTACTGAATCTGTTTGCTAACAAGTTTGCTATATCGCCAGGCCCAGTGAATGTGGCAGTATTATCCACCAGTTCAGCACATTGCTGTGTGTTGCCCTTCAGGTTTTTGACATAGCTGTAGAAGGTCTTAATGTTTATCTTTCACCTAGAAGGACATCTTAATGTCAATTGATTGATCTAATTAACCTTCTTAGTTGCCTATTTAATTTGATGAGAGAATTTTTATTTTTATGGGAATTACCCTTCCTGATTTTTGCCATATTTTTCCTTGCATTCAACAATATATATTTGTTTTTTGTTTCAGACATTCAAAAAATACATTAAATGTTATACTGTATTACACAGCTTGTAGAAAACTGTAAATCCACAGTACGTTATACAGTTTGTTCTTATTTGATCACGTTGTCTTGTTAAACTGAGTTTCAGTGATTTTTCTGTGACATGACATATGAAAGATTGCACAAACTTATCTGGAGTATGTAAATTTAATACCACTTATGACAACTATATAAAGCAAAGTTTATGTGAATTGGAAGTGCACTGAAATTATATAATTTGAATTTGGAATTTTTTTTGTACTATTGTACTCAACAATAGTTTTGTTTCAGACATTCAAAAATGCATTAGGTATATTACTTTGTTGCGCATCTTAGCACAGATAATAGAAAGCTATAAACCCACAGTAAGCTTGTTATACCAAACTATTCAAACTTTGTTCTCATTTTAAATCAAGTTTCAGTGAGGAAAACGTCAAGATGTTAGCATGCATGTGAAATATCGTCAGACCACACATGGGTACTGCTTTGTCTTGCCAAAGTAACTGAATGATACATGATGTACCGATTATTGTTATTATTACTTTTTAGTTGTTGTTTGCTTCAAGCACATTAAGATACAACAGCTTCCTCCACCTGTCAGTACAACAGTCAGCCTTGCTGCCTTTCTCGCCTAGTCTTGGTGAGATAGCATCAGTCTTTCACTCCAGCTCTTCCTGCCCAGCTTTACCAGTACATAAATCACTAATCAATCCCACGCAGTGCCAGATTATACTAGGGACAATTTCAGTGGCTGCCCATGGCACACAACGCCAGAGGGGCTTATGGCCAGCCAACAAAATTATTTTATTTTAGAAAGTTTTATTATGTTTAGTATAGCTTCTAGCTTAGGCACATTAAAAAAAAGGCTTCACTTTTCCTTCTTACACTCCCAGGGGGATACTGACCAGACATTTGTATTCTACCCACTCCTCTTACATTCATTAGGGCAGCCCCATCCAGGGAGAAGTACCAGACTTGGGATTTGGAAGCAGTTGGAGTAGAATTCAAGCAGCAGATGGTGAGCTGGCGGCATGCCACTAAAGGAACAAAAGAAAACTGTGCTGTGCTGTGGTTTTATACGAATACTTGTTAATGATATTATTAATGTCCCATGTATTTACTGTTATTATTTAGAATGCAGAAATGAACTAATGAAGCTAAATATTATTTGTTTGCAGACTGCAAATGAGGTATGGTATATAAAACCACACTTTAGAAATAGAATAATGAGTAAGTGATTTAATCATTATGCCAGACAGTAAAGGAAGCATAGTCAACACTTCCTTTTTTCAGCAATGTGTATTTGATACAGTACTTTAGAAACAAAGTACTGATGCTTGGACCTTTGATCTAGATAGGAAAGCCACCATAACCCATTGTAAGTTTTATTGAGCTTTCTGTCATCCCACAATGCATTTCACCTTTTTACAGCAGACAATTGATTACACCAGTTGAGAACAGTGAGACCAGTTGCCATAATAGGTTCATAGGTAGGTACTAGGCTATCGGCCCAAGGGCCTACGTAAGCCTAGCCAGCAAGGTTCCATAGTTTACGCCACCCAAGAAAGATATTTTCCTGTGCCACTGTTGAGCAGAGACACAGAAGTGATCCCTGGGGTGTATTTCCTATTTCCCATCCACTCATCAAGATTTTTCTTGAAGAGTGCTAATAAAGAACTTTGCTTGATATAGATGGGTAGCTTGTTCCAGAGTATAGGAAGTCTCTAGGACAGGAATCTATTCCTCCAGCATGTCCTGTTTATTGTGGTGACAAGGTTTAGGTCCCTAAAACGTGTAGCACGGAAGGATTGGGAGTTATTTAGGTGTAGCATGTCCAACAGCTCTGGGTTTGACATAGCTTTATATGTTAGGCAGAGATTACCTAGGAGTAGGCGATATGCTATGGAGTAAAGCTAGAGTTTTTTGAGGTGGTCAGTGTAGGTCTTTGCCTCCCATGCACAGGGTTCAATCCTGACCTATGACCAATGCCTGTTTGGAGTTTGCATGTTCTCCCAGTGTCTCTGTGGGGTTCCTCCCATCCCCAAAAAACATGCTGAGTTTTTCCATCTTAAACTCACCAGTGAATGGAGCTGTGGGCAGCAGGACAAACAGGAGAACACAGATCACAGACTGCAAGCCATGGCAGGGCTAGCCACTCAATGTAAAATATGGCTCTAGGTGATTCAGTCATGTTGACTAAGGTCACCAATATGGGCATGGGTAGTTACCAGTGATAAGTGGGTTGAGAACCTCTACTGCCACTGTGCCCACCATAAAGCCCCAGGACCAATAAGCTACTGGCCAGCTGGTGTCTAGTTGCCCAGCCTGGATTACCTGGGATAGCTCTGTTGAGAGAAAGCTGGATGTAAAACCAAACAACCTGCCAGATATGAACTGAGAATTGCTACATTTAATGTAGGTTCACTGAGAGGACGCAGCTTGGAAGTAGATAACATGATGATGCTGAGGAGGCTGGACATCCTATGTATCCAAGAGAAAAGATGGAAAGGCAGTGCAGTGAAGCCACCTGGCTTGGGATCCAGAGTCTACTACTCAGGAGGATGTCAGGCTATAAATGGTGTGGGAATTGTGGTGAGAGAGGCTTTCAGAAGGCAGTGAGGGATATCATCACAAACTCATTGTCCAACCTAGCAAAAGACAGACAGTCACAAGATCAAATACAAGAGTGGCAACCATGCAACTCAAGTAGACTTCCTCCTAGTAAAGAAAGGGTACTGGGGTAGAATAAATGATTTCAAAGTCACCTCCAGTGAAATGTTGGGCCACAGCATTGGTTGTCACAGTCAGTTGCAATCAATGGTCAGAGAAGGTTCTAAGGTCAACAGAGACCAGGCTCAAGAAATGGAAGTTGAATGGAGAGAAAGTACAACAGCTCAAGGAATAACTCAGGGATTGAGTACCCCAAAAGAGGAGGAAATTGGTGCAATTGAAGAAGAATGACAACACCTCAAAACAGAATGTGTGAGGACTACAGAAATGATATGTGGCCAAGCCAGGTATGGAGGTAAGATACGTAAGGAAAGCTGGTGATGGAATGCAGAAATTCAGGAAGTCATGAAAAGAAAGAAGGGGGACAGGAAAATGTGGGAGATAGAAAAGACCAACCAGACTAAGAAGGAATACTGGTTGGCTAACTAAGAATCTAAGAAAGGAGTTGCAATAGCAAAGAACAGGGCATTAGAGGCACTCTACCACCTTCTGGAAAGTGACTTAGTAGGGGGCACAAATTGCAAGGCTAAGACAGAAAGATAAAGAAGATAGTCAGATACCCTTCATAAGGAATGCAAGCAACAACCTGCTCATCAGTCCACATGACATCAAAGGCAGATGGAAGGAGTATTTCCAGCAGCTTCTGAATGAAGAAAACAGCACAGAAGATGTACTGCCCCAGAAACAGTCTACAATGAGAGGAGAAGAACAGGAGCCCACCCTATAAGAAGTAAGAATAACACTAAGGAAAATGAAGTCACAACAGATATGATAAAGAAGCTGAGTGAACCAGGGAAGAAATGGCTCCTGAGGGTAGTCATAGCAGTGTGGAGAAAAATATGTATCCCAGATGACTGGAGAATAAGCATGCTCATGCCAGCATACAAGAAAAAAGGGGACATCCATAACTGTGGGCGGTACAGAGGCATCAAACTACTGTCACATTGCATGAAAATTCTGGAGAGGATGACTGATAAATGGATACGCAGAGTGGTAAAAAGTAAGAAGGGAGATAAGCAGTTTGGATTCAGACCAGGAAGCAGCACACCTGACCCAATGTTTGCAGTGAGGCAGATAGTTGAGAAGAAGCTAGAGATGAGGAAAGAGTCCACCTGGGCATTGCTAGACTTGGAGAAAGCATATAACAAGATCCCAAGAAAGCTAGTTTAGGCAGTACTACTGTGGTCCAAAATCACCCAAAAATTAGTGCAGGCTATATGCAAGGACCTAATAACTCATGTAAGAACAGTGTTTGGTCTCATAGGGGGGTTCCCAATGGGAGTGGGTGTGCACCAAGGTTCATTTCTGAGCCCACTGCTGTTCATACTGGTGATGGACTACATTATCAAATAGATCGGCGGGGATAGATCAACAAGGTTGCTGTATGCAGACAATGTGGCATTACAGGCAGACTCTGAGTAAGGACTTCAGCAAAGGTTGGAGAAGGAATGCAAAACTGAAGGCAAATAGGATGACACTAAGTACAGATAAGACAGTGGTAATGGCAGCAAATTGGGGAAATCATAAGAATCTGAGAACTGAGATAGAAAGCAATACTGTTGTAATGGCAGCAAATGGGAGAAATCATAAGAAGCTCAGAATTGAGACAAAAGATTTTCAGCTGCCTAATATATCCTACTCTGACTTTAGTATAAGCACAAGCCTCTTCAAAAATGACTGTTACACAGAAATCAAACAAATTAAGCCTAGGTCCAAAATTCAAATATAAATGGAGCAACTTACACTCCCTTTTACTCCACCACCTATACTTATGTGGCAACAGACATCCTAGACTATGAGCCTCAGCCCTAACTAACTATACCACCACCCCACATGGGTCCTCAAAAAATACTTATACCTCTATGCTGCCAATCTTAGAAGCATTTGTAATAAATAGCCAGCTGCCCATGCCTGGACAGTACAATACTGTCCTGATATTCTAGTCATAACTAAAACATGGTGAAGTCAAAAAAACAAGGATAAGGAAAATATTCTTACAGGATATAGTATAATAAGATTAGACGGGATTAGAAAAAAAGGGGAGCATAGTCATCATCTGTGAAAAACAGCTCAGCATCTCTATCTCACATCTTAATACCTCAAAAATTAAACATTCAGAGATCCTAATAACATCACTCAAACTAAGTCCACATAAATGCCTGTGTATCATAAGAATATACATAACTCCTGGTACCACTATTGACACTACAGAACAATTTCTCTCTTTGAACTTGTGACACCAAGGAAATACGTCCAGTCCAGCTATCTGGAATTTTGTAAATAATCATATGTCATTTGTGAATAGTAATATGATTCATATGCTTGTCTTAAATGTAAGAGAACTATATGTTATGTGTATATTAAACTATTTGTGCAGAAGTGTGTGTTGAACTTTATGTTATGTACTGAACTTCAAGAATGTGTCCACAGTGTACCCTACTGGAAAGGAACAGACGTGTATAAACTACATACCTGTGCAAATGTATGTTTTAATAGTAGAAGCTGGAAAATACAGAGTTAACTTGCAAAACTTCAAGGAAATAAGTGGAGATTAAAAGTGCTTTATGATGTGCTATAAAAAGTAGTTTAAGTGCAGCAAACAGACACAATGTCTAGAGCTATAAGTTTCTTTCTACTGTCTTGGAGAGAAGTAATTGCTACGTCTAAAAAGTAAAAGTATTTAATTGTTTTACGACTTCCATTTCTGAGCAGACATCTGAGAGATGTATTTTTCACAGAGAAATGTTAAATTTTAAGTTTCTGTTAGCCTGGGAACTGAAAGCAGGTGACAAAGAGTGATATCATCCAGGCTACTAAGCAGTAATGTTTTGATATTAATGTGGGTACCCTCTCAGAGACTGTACATTTTATATCTTGTCTTGGACCTAGAAACATTCATTCAGCACTTCTCATCTGCATTTGCCTTGCTCTGTAAGTATGTTATTTAGGGCATAGTTTATTTTAGATGTAGATAGGAATATAGTAAAGATTAGTTTATATGTTTTCTGTATGTATTTGAGACTGTCCTGCAATGTTGTTTTAAAATATTTCCTGTGATTCTGAACTCTGTAGTTACTGTGTTGTTTGAGCATTATCGTGTTCTTTTATTATTTATTATTAAATATATTTAGACCTTTTAATTGGGCTGGTTTGTTTAGAGATATTTAAGCTCTTAGGGTACTTGCATATGTATTTGGTGACACTGTATAGGCCACTCCTAAATAGCCTTAGTCTTGGTCACACTTACCATTTGGATAATAGAACATTACGCAGTAGGATTGGAATCCTTTGGTAAGGGCCATATAGTAGCTGAGAAGTAAGGGTAGCTATTAGCAGCTGGTACTACATTATAGTCTGGGCAGAAGGTAGCATAGCTAGTAAATCTGTGCCAGCCTTTCCCAGGTGTGTTTGTGTGTTTGTATATCAATCAAATCTCAAAATATGTGTGTTTCAACTACTTGGGCGGGGACACAAAAACACTGATTGGACAGAGTGTGTGCTGGAGGTCTTAGTTTTTCTACTTGGCTGAGATCTTAACCCTATAGCTGTGCCAGTGGGGAGTCTTATTGTAAATCTGGAGAAAGAGGAAGAAACCGGCCCTATACAGACTGTGATCTCTGTGTGCTCTTAAGGGAAATTGTACTTTACTATGTGTGTACTTGTCATCCTCCCATTGTGTACATCCTTCTCTGGTATTATTGGTGAGGATTGAAGCTCCTTGATTACTGGGCAAGTGCAGGGGAATCGCATATTAATTGGTGGCAGTGGTGGGATACCCACATCTCATATTAATTGGGTGATAGTGGTGAGTTAGCCACATCACATATTAATTGGCTTGTAGTGGTGTGGATATTGAATTCCTGTAGACTTTGTACAGTTGTCACTGAAGGTATTTGTACTCTCAATCAGCCATGCAGTAGACATTCAAAGTTCATATCACAATTGTTTTTTTTTTGTTAGCTTAGTCATGGAGAGCAAGCAAGCATGTCAGCATAGGAGTATGGTAAGCTGACAAGAAGCCAGTTGGCTGAGATGTGCCAGGGTAAAGGACTGGTGCATGCCAACCTGACAAAAGCAGACATGGTTGCAGCTTTAGTCACAGCTGCATCATAGAATAGCAAATAGGAGGACAATCAGACTGACCGTGGAGATGTACAACTCTCAGAAAAATGGACAGCTCAACCTTTCCACAGAGGACTTAAAAATCCATCTGGAGTTGAAGAGACTTGAGTTGGAGGCCAACCGTTTGGAAATAGAAGCACCAGAGAGACTGCGACATCTGCAGGCTGAGGAGAATGAGAGGCAGATACAACATGAAAAGGAGATGCTGACTCTTTGTCAGAGTCATGGAGGTAATGGGGAAGAGAGTAACCAAACCCCAGAAGCAACAAAGGTCAGTAAATGTTTTCCACAATTTACAGAGGGGGATCATTTTGATTCATTCGTATGTTTGAGAGGGTATGTAAACAATATAATGTTGACCAAGGACTCTGGGTACGGTTCCTGACCCCCTTACTCCATGGTAAAGCTGTAACTGTAATGTCTAAACTGTCTGATACTAATTGCTTAAATTATAATACAGTCAAAATGTGTTTGCTAAAATGCTTTTAGTTAATACCTGAAGCGTAAAGAAAAAAGTTTCGTGAGCATAGATTCAAGGCAGAGTGTGTGTGAATATGTTGCTGAACTAAGCACTTATTTTCATAGGTGGGTGATCGGATGTCAGTTCACCCCTTCTGAAGGGCTGGCAGACCTTTTGGTGAGGGCGCAAGCTCTTAGCACTTTGCCTGAGGACATGAGAATCTGGTTAGCTGGTAGACAATGCGATACTGCAGATGAATTGGAGAAGAAAGGAGACCTATACCTAACAAGCAGGGCATTACTGCACAGGAAAGGGGTGCCCAATGCTGGTCATGGGTCTAAGAGAACCCGTGGTGGGCAGCCCAGACTGCCCCAATAGAATCCACCAGTAGCAGGGGAAGTGACGTGTACAGGTACATGTCCAGTAAGTGGGAATGACAAAATGCCAGCAGTACGTTTTCTCGAGACAACAAGGGTACCAAACTACCACAAGAGGTTATATCCTATCTTAGTGAATGGGAAAGAGGCCATGTCTAAGAGAGACACAGCCTGATAGGGAATGACTTTGATATTGCAGTACCATGTGTGCATGCAGTTACATGCAGTCAGGCTTGGAGACAAGCATGTGGGCCTGGTAGCCTAGGAGAGACCCAGACAGACAGCACACTTGCAGCAAGGACTGGTGAGGTGGTTACTTGAGGGAGGGAGCTTTCCTGTAGCAGTGAGACTGAAGGTGAGCCACAGCTGCTTGTGGGTACTGATGTTCACTTGGACAAAGTGACTGTAAGGGCAGAGGTGAGTAGTAGTATTCAGGCTGACAGTGAAGCACCACTGTCAGAGGATGCCAGACTTCCTGTGGAAGGGGAGCTAGGGAGGGTTACAAAGAGAGAGTTGAGACAGGCTCAGTTCTCAGACCCTACATTACAAGGCCTGAGGGAGGTAGCTAGTGAGGCACCTGATTTTCAAGGGAAGGGGAAATCTGTATGCTGGGGCAAAGGGTTACTGGATAGAGAGTGGACCCCTGATGGAGGGCTAGCGGCTGAGAGAATACAGCAGTTGGTAGTGCCCAGAGTCTACCATCTGGGACTTCTAGCCTTAGCCCATGATATTCCCTTTGCAGGTCATATGGGCATAAAGCATACAAAGGGACGTATTCTGCAGAACTTTTATTGGCCTGGGATTTCCAGAGATGTAACAGGGTACTGCAGGACTTGTAAGCAGTGCCAAAAGGTAGTCAAGGCAGGTGGCAAGGTGAAAGCTCCTTTGATGCCTTTGCCTGGGATTGAGGAGCCATTTCAGGGAGTAGCTATGGATATTGTGGAGCCTCTCAGTACCCCAAGT
Source organism: Protopterus annectens (assembly GCF_019279795.1). Classification (NCBI taxonomy): domain Eukaryota; kingdom Metazoa; phylum Chordata; order Ceratodontiformes; family Protopteridae; genus Protopterus; species Protopterus annectens. Next base: position 265,740,099 of record NC_056744.1, on the reverse strand, counting down.
TCCACTGGGAAAATGTATATCCTAGTGGTAGTAGATTATTCTACCAGATGCCCTGAGGTTGTGGCTCTGTCTTCCATTGAGGCAGAAAAGGTGGCAAATGCTTTGTTAGAAATTTTCAGCTGGGTAGGTTTCCCAAAAGAAATACTGACTTACAGAAGTGCCAATTTCATGTCAGACCTGCTCACTTGCCTGTGGCAGCACTGTGGGGTGAAGCACATAAAGACCACACCCTACCATTCCCAGACTAATGGTCTTTTTGAGAGGTTAAAGTTCACACTCAAGATGATGCTATGGGCATTGTCAGACCAGTTTAAGAGGGACTGGGGCAAATATTGCCCCATCTGTTGTTTTCTTACAAAGAGGTGCCCCAGGAATCCTCAGGTTTTTCACTCTTTGAGTTGCTGTATGGACACAAGGTGAGGGGACCTCTAGATTTGATTCAAGATGAGTAGGAGGGTGAGTGTTAATCCCACAAAGAGCCTGTTGTGGCACATGTCCTAAACCTCAGGACAAGGCTCAGGAAACTCATGGGCTTGGCCCAAGAGAACCTGGCAGAAGCCCAACAGCAGAGAAAGGTCTGGTATGACAGGAATGCTCAAGTTAGAGTATGCTCTAGGACAGCAGGCAATGGTTCTCATTCTTGTCAGACACAACAAGCTGTAGGCAGCTTGGTAGGGACCCTATAAGGTGGTAAGGAAGGTCAGTGATGTTACCTACATGGTAGAACTGCTAGGCAGGAGGCAGGAGCACAAATTGTACAATGTTAATATGATGAAACCTTACCATGGTAGGGAGGCCCTTGTCCTAAGTGTTTGCAGTACAAGGCAGGAGGAGTCTGAGGGGGATTTATGGCTACAGGAAGCCAACCAGAAAAATGGGACAGTGCAGCACAGTACTGGGACAGTGCAGCACAGTACTGGGGTAAGCAATGCCAAGGCAGCTGGAATCTCAAGACAGAGAATGGGGTAAGGTATTCCCAGACAGGGTCAACCATCTCAAGCAACGTTTCTCAAGGGTCATTTTGAAAAACTAGCTTGTGTTTTTGGGGAGGAGAGAAATGCGACATCAGAGAAATACTGCCAGTCCTGCTATCTGGAATTTTGTAATTAATTATATGTCACTTGAAAATATTAATATGATTTATATAGAAATGTGACACTGCCAACCCAGCTACCTGGAATTTGTTAAATGATCATAGGTTATCTGTCAATAGTAATATGATTCATATGCTTGTCTTACAACGTACAAGAACTATATGTTATGTGTATATTAAACTACTGGTGCAGAAGTGTGTGTTGAAGTGCATGTTATGCACTAGGTCTAAAATGTAAATTTATTTAATTGTTTTACAACTTCCAGTTCTGAGCAAACATATGAGAGATATGTATTTTTCACAGAGAAATATTAAAGTTTGTTAAGTTTCTGTTAGCCTGGGAACTGAAGCAGGTGACAAAGAGTGATGTCACCCAGGCTAACCTAGCAGTAATGTTTTGATATTAATTTGGGAATTCTCTCAGAGTCTGTGCATTTTGTATCTTGTTTTGAACCTAGAAACATTCATTCAGCACTTCTCATCTGCATTTGCCTTGCTCTGTAAGTAAGTTATTTAGGACATAGTATCTTTTAGATATAGATAGGAATATAGTAAATATTACTTTAGATGTTTTCTGTATTTATTTGAGACTGTCCTGCAATGTTGTTTTAAAATATTTCCTGCAATTCTGAACTCTGTAATTACTGTGTTGTTTGAGTATTGTCTTGTTCTTTTATTATTTATTATTAAATATATGTTAAACCTTTTAATTGTGGCTGGTTTGTTTAGAGATATTTAACCTCTTGCATATGTATTTGGTGACACTGTATAGGCCACTACTAAGTAGCCTTAGTCTTGGTCACACTTACCACTTGGATAATAGTAACATTACACAGTAGGATTGGACACCCTTTGATAAGGCTCTTATAGTAACTAATAAGTAAGGGTGGTTGGTGGCAGCTGGTACTACCTTATAGTTTGGGCAGAAGGGGGCATAGGTAGTAAACCTGTGCCAACCTCTCCCAGGTGTGTGTGTGTGTGTGTGTGTGTGTGTGTGTGTGTGCGCGTGTGTGTGTGTATGCATGTGTGTGCGTGTGTGTGCATGTGTGTGTGTGTGTGTGTGTGTGTGTGTGTGTGTGTGTGTGTGTGTGTGTGTGTGTGTGTGTGTGTGTGTGTGTGTGTGTGTGTGTGTGTGTGTGTGTGTGTGTGTGTGTGTGTGTGTGTGTGTGTGTGTGTGTGTCAGCTACTTGGGCAGGGACACGAAGCACTGGTTAGACAGAGAGGATGCTGGAGGTCTTAGCTTGGCCACTTGGCTGAGATCTTAACCCTATAGCTGTACCAGTGGCAAGTCTTATTGGGGATCTGGAGAAAGAGGGCGAAACCAGCCCCAGACTAACTGTGATCTCTGTATGCTCTTAAGGGAAATTGTAATTTACTGTGTGTGTACTTGTCATCCTCCCATTGTGTTTTTCCCTCACTGGACTGAAACAATTCAGTACTGATGTCATTATTAAGTTGCAGCTCAAAAATACACATATTAACTTTGCTTATATATAGGTTCATAGTTTCATAGGTAGGTACTATGCTATCGGCCCAAGAGCCTACGTAAGCCTAGCCAGCAAGGTTCTATAGCTTACGCCACTCAAGAAAGTTATTTTCCTGTGCCACTGCCCAGCAGATACACAGAAGTGATCCCCGGGGTGTATTTCCTATTTCCCATCCACTCATCAAGATTTTTCTTGTAGAGTGCTAATGAAGAACTTTGCTTGACATAGATGGGTAGCTTGTTCCAGAGTATAGGAAGTCTCTGGGACAGGAATCTATCCCTCCAGTGTGTTCTTTTTATTGTGGTGACAAGGTTTAGGTCCCTAGAGTGTGCAGCTTGGAGGGATTGGAATTTCTTTAGGTGTAGCATGTCCAACATTTCTGGATTTGACATAGCTTTATATGTTAATTCTGGTCATAATTCCATTAAAAATAATAATATATGCTATGTCACGACATGTCACAACATATAATCTTAGATCAGAGGGTGTTAAGAACATTATTAGAAACAACTGGGGTATTCTTAAAAACATGCCTGAGATAATCAGAATAGTTGGAGAGGCCCCCATGTTCTCATGTCGTACCTGTCTGAATTTGAAACAAAGATTATGCTATAAGGAGTTTAAAAATAATAAAAAGGTAAACATAAGTAGAAAATGATACATTTCCTTGTTACAGTTGCATATGTTGTGATGATATAGATACAAGCTGTGAATTTATACATCCTAACACTAAGAAGAAATATACTTTCTGGTGTTTTGCAGGTTGTAATACCACTGCCATTGTACATATGGCATACTGTAAGGTGTGTCAAGCATTCTACATAGGGAAATGCATAAAAAGGTTGAAGGACAGAATTATTGAACACAAATCTGAAATACTTAGAGGTAGCAACTAATGCTTTGGGTAAGCATATGAGGGAGAAAGGAAGTACACGTACATTTAACTTTAGAGTGATTGACATCTGACAGAAGAAAAAAGGGGGTCTTAATAATCAGTTAGAAGTATGTAAATACTCATGGATCACACTTTTAGAAGCTGATTATTTTACAGGGTTATATACAGCAGTAAGTATTTAACCTATTTTAAAAAGAAGCCAGTTAACTTTGAAATAGCATCTTGTGTGGATGGGTTTTAGTTAAATGTTTTACTTATTTTATGGTTATACTGACTTTCAGTAACATTTTATCTGTATATATGTCTTTAAACTGAAGTGCTTAATACAACTGTGTTATGTTATTAGTCTTATGGTTTGAATTTACTATTTAAATTAAGGCATTTGATTTCTTTGTTTACACACTGATGAAGGGTTGATCCTGAAAGCTTTGTGATTCTTTTCCTGTTTGAAATAAATGTTGCATTTTACCTCAACATTTCCAGGTTTTGGATTTTTTTACTACTGTTTTGCATTTTGTATCCTGCCTGATGTACCTACGTGCTGTTCTTGTTTCTTTGGATTTTTGGTGCACACAGGTGTCATCTTCATCTGGATAGGCCAATTGCCTCTATAGGTCAGTACTGTCACAAGCCATTATTGCAACTATCACATCAATGTCCAGTGAAACACTATACCATCATAAACATATGCCATGCATATATCTATCATATGGCAGCATGTGTCTATTTTGGAATGACAGAGGTCACATAAAGACCCCACATTCAATGCAAAACAACCATTGAAAAACATGCTTACATTGAATAAGCATTACAGTGATATCTGCATTAAAACTTCACACATTCATGCTTCCACAACAAATTCAAATAGCAAAGTGCTGCAGACAATCATCTTAATGGTTTATCCTGCATGGTGCAGAACATGGTATATGTGTGTAACATGCACATGTGGTAGCATACAGTCATGCACAACATAAACCTTGCCTGTAAGATAGCTGCGTTCATTGATGAGAATGACTAGTGATTCATAATCCATAAGTACTGTCATGCTAACCTCTTAAAACATGTGGCACACCAGAAAACTATATTAAAATATATAATGTACATGTGTTGAAAGGCAATTAGGAAATGCAAGTGCACAAACCTATCACCCACCACCTTATGGATTAGCCACATGTGCAGCACACATAATAGACAGGGTACTAATGTAGTATAGTATGAATGTGTCATGCAGGGAATTTACACCATTGTGTGATGGTAAAAGTAAACAGGTGCAGCATGCAGTCAAGATGAAGTTGCAGTGTAACTCATGTGCAATGTGTAAATGTCTCTGCACATCGTGTCAGAATAATCTCACAGGCAAAAAATATGTATGACAAGGAATACATAGTAGTACTGCAATACAGGTATTCAGTGTAGATACATAAAACACAGTCCTGTGATTATGAAATGCACCTGTGAAGTGACACACTTCAATAGGCCTGAATGCCTCATATGTGGACAAGGCTAGGTGTATGCACATCACAGACATATGTGATAATAAGAACAGGGGACACAGAGACATGCTGCACAATAGTTGGACATACAGGTTGCTCAGCATAATGCATCAGAGGTTATCTTAGTGCAACTAACTCTGGGCAAAACTGCAATCCAAGTTATAGCGTACTACAGATCCTCCACCATGCCCTGGGATTCCCACTCCTCTTTTCTTGATATACTGGAAAATATTAGGGTTCAAACAAACACACCAATAATGGGCGATTTCAACTACCCCACCATTAACTAGGAAAACTACTCATGTACCAACTCCTTCGCTCAACACTTTCTGGAATTCATAAATTCCAGTGTCCTAGATCAATTTATCCACACCACCACCATGGGCAACAATATCCTAGACCTAGTTATCACCAACATGAGTGACCGGTGTTCCACACCTGAAGTCAACTCTTTGTTGGTCAGATCTGACCATAAGTTAATCACCCTAGATATCAACATCCCACCCCCACACCCCATTAAGGAAACCACGGTAAAAAAATTCTCCAAAGCCAACTTCATTCTTATTAAGACAAAAGTGGCGAACTTCATGACACCCATGCAGATGGACAATACAGATATGACTGCTGAATCCTACACAAATGCACTCTATAAGCACTTACACAAGTGCATGGATCATGCTATCCCAAACAGAACCAAAATGCTATCCTCCAAAAAAAGGAAGCCATTCTGGTGGTCTCCTGCCATAAACAAACTCTACAACAGAAGGAAGACCCTGTTGCAAAAGAGAGTAAAATCCCTTGAGTGGAGGAGCTCCCTGGTCAGCCTCAGTAAGAAGCTGAGATCCATTTAAAGATCATCCAAAGCTAGCTATGAAAACAAAATTGCCACTAATTTTAAGGACAACCACAAAGCATTCTATAGCTATGTCAAAAATCTCAATGGCAACACCCAGATCTTCTCTGAGTTACTGCACAACTGCATGAAAATTACAGAACCAACTGGTATTGCCAACATCCTGGCAGATAGGTTCAGTGCTAACTTTACTCCACTCTCAACCCCTAAAGGGCCCATATCTAAACAGGAAGAATGCAGAGTCCCTGTAATCACAACTACACAGGTAAAAGCTGCACTCTCTAAAGCCAAAAACACAGCATCCATGGGACCGGACAACATCCCCAGCTGCATTTTACATGAACTTCAGAACGAACTGGCTCCCCACCTAAGCACCATGTTCAATCATAGCCTCATGTCAGGCTTTGTGCCCACTGAATGGTGCACAGCAACAGTTATTCCACTCCACAAAGGGGGAGCCACCACTGATCCTGAGAACTATTGTCCTATTAGCCCTACAAGCCTGGTCTTCAAGGCCATGGAACGTATCATCATGGAACTCATAAACAAAGGCATTGGTAACCTCCAAACTCTGGACACCACCCAGTTTGGGTTTGTGAAAGGCAGAGCATGCCTTCTGAACCTGATCTACTTCTTTCAGGCAGTCACCAAAGCCGTAGATGAGGGTACGGTGGTTCACACAACCTATCTTGACCTCGCCAAGGCTTTCGACACCATCCCCCATTCTGGAATTATAGCTAAACTTACTAAACTAGGTATAACTCTCTACGTTACAAGATGGGTTGCCAACCAGCTCACTGACAGAACTCACACTGTAAAAGTTGCGGACTCCAAATCAGACATCAAACCAGTGACAAGTAGAGTACCACAGGGTTCAGTCCTGGGACCTCTCCTGTGTCTGGTATCTACTTCTCTGAAGTACAGGCTAACACAGAAGGCCTCTAGCTAATGAAGTTCACAGATGACTGCAAACTAGGAGCCATAGTCAAATCCCCAAATGATGTGGACATCCTACAGAAGGGCCTCACTGAGACAGATGCCTGGTGTCAAAGCCATGGCCTCAAGCTCAATGTGAAAAAGTGCATTGTCATCCCCTTTGGTAAAAACTCTGTACCATGAACTACCACATAGGTGGCAGTCTACGTAATGCCAAATGCATGATAAGAGACCTTGGCATCCAGGTGGACAGTAGTCTCTCCTTTGATAATCACATCGCCACAGTAGTCAGGAAATCCTTCTACATGGCACACCTCATCACAAAAGGGTTCTCATCTAGGAAAAAAGAGGTCATTGTTCCCCTCTACTCCACACTCATTAGACCCATTATAGAGTTTAATGCCCCTTTTGGAATGTACCTCACAAGACATCTGCAGCAGCTGGAAAGGCCACAGAAGTACCTCACAAAGAGGATTACTGGCCTCAAACAGATGCCCTACACTGGCCATCTCAAAAAACTCCAACTTTACTCCATAGCATATCGCCAACTCCAAGGTGATCTCTACCTAACATATAAAACTATGTCAAATCCAGAGCTGTTGGACATGCTACACCTAAAGAAATCCCAATCCCTCCGAGCTACACACTCTAGAGACCTAAACCTTGCTACCACAATAAATAGGGCATGCTGGAGGGATAGATTCCTGACCCAGACACTTTCCATACTCTGGAACAAGCTACCCATCTATGTCAAGCAAAGTTCTTCATTAGCACTCTTCAAGAAAAATCTTGATGAGTGGATGTGAAATAGGAAATACACCCCAGGGATCACTTCTGTGGCTCTGCTCGACAGTGGCAGAGGAAAATAACTTTCTTGGGTGGTGTAAGCCAGGGAACCTTGCTGGCTAGGCTTACTTAGGCCCTTGGGCCGATAGCCTAGTACCTACCTATGAACCTATGAATATGTGTCTCTGAGGAACAAAATATACAACATCGTCGATCCAACCTAGTGATGAGCATAACAGCCCCAAAAGAGGTTCAATGCTACTAACAGAAGTACAAAGGCACAAGAGCAGCATTCTCCTTACCATAGGTGAATATGATATTTTAGTAGTACTATATGAAAGAAAAATGTATGCATGAAGCACACAGAGCACTGTGATGAAAGAAACACACATGATGCACTACATCAGCTATGTATGTTGTCACTTGCATGCACTCTGCCAATATGACAGCAATCTGGACACAACATCAAGGGAGACTGTACCTAGATGTGGTCAAACATGATCATATTGGCACAGAATTGGAAACAGATGGAGGCATACAAAGGCATTAATAATAACCTCCTGTAGGTGCTAGCAGAAAGAACCAAGAATGTCTGTAACACTCCCTTTGATGAGGAATTCAAGACAGGGTCTATGAAAGAAAGGTCATATGTTATGGCCATGAAGGATAATGTATCTTTCAGCAGACAAGGGCCAAGGGTCCATATGAGCTATACTGTGAAATGTGCTGCACAGAATACATGTACAAAAGGAAAAGCATGATTTCCCTTTGGAGTAATGTACACAAATATGTGCCAATTCAATAATATCCCCAAGGCATGGCAAACTCATGTTGACAAAGCTACACAGGTGGAACACAGGCACTATACTTACTCTACACAGGCACCCTATTGGTTAGGCCAAACTTCACATATGATCTCTCTAGCGATCTCCCAGAAGGAGTTATGCATGGCCTGCAACATGCCTTGGAAAACGTTTCCCATGAGGTCCTACGTTTGGACCCCGACGATGCTTGCAACAAAATCTTAGATCTGGTTACCCAGGTCATATTCTGCAGGTAGTAGAGGTCTTTGTTGATAATCCACTGGAACAACTGCTCCTGATGATCCTGTTTGTCATTATTGTAATAGTGATGGTATCCTCCCTCATCCTCATTGCTGAATTTCATAGGCAAAGGGTATGTACAACGTCTCTCTTATTATCTTCTAACAGATGACCTGGCTTATGTTCCTCACTCTGTAACATGGCATAAAACAAAAATTACATACAATGGTGTCACATGTTATTATACTGCCATCAGACATCATAACTGTCCCTATTTTGAAGGAAGAAACATATTTTCAGGTGTGAGATACTCCTACTTATGATATACAAATATTTGGCGGTATGTCCCTGTTGTTAGGTTTGATGAATTCCTTCACCAAATTTTCAAGTCCCCATCATCGTACATGAATTTGAACCTGTTTATTACTCTGAAAACCACAATACATGGCAACATACCAGTGGCAACAATAATTTAAACAAAGAGAACAAGAACACACATGCTACATCATCCATTTGCAAAAGCAAAAATAAATGAGTGGTGGAATTTTGGTATACACTTCATTAAGGCCTGCAGATATTACACTGTTCATTTGATAATGTGCTTGATGTCATGATTAAAGTGTATATAACTATATAGTACAATGACTCAGACCATACAGCAAATATTGCAGTTCCCCACATTGCTATGTCAACGCCCAAATACAGCCTTACACTAAAACACATAGGCCTCTTTCACTATTTTTCAACAAAATTAGATGGTAACATGCTGTCCAACACAAGAATAGATAAGAGATAACAACTAAAGAATACACCACCAATATGCCACAGTCATACATGCATGCTCCTTAGCTGATAATGGTATTATCTAGAAGACAGTGGCAACACTATAAGCTTATTATACCACATATAATGGCAAGCAGACACAATTATAGTACAGAAGAGCAAACATGCAATACAAACACATGATATCCTGAGGGAGCACTATATAGCAAATGACCATCATTTAGGCCACATCACCAGACTGATACGAACATAGGATCAACAGTACAAAGAAATCACTGCTTGAGGTGTGCACCACATCCATCTTTAGAACACTCACACATGAGATCCATACCTTTCTCCTGACATTACTCTTGCAAATGATGCATGCCTGCATTGCATAGTGCATTGTTCTTGTTTCCTTGGCAAATGTTAGGAAACACCTAACAGGAAAAATGTTAATACATACTACAGTTGTGACTTATGCACTATTAAATCTAATTTAGTAATGCAATCATCAATCGATGAAATGCAATATCTGATGAGGATGTGTTCCTATCTGTATGTTATACTAAAATATAATTTAGTACAGTAGAGAGTCGATTATATAAACTAATTGAGACCTAGGATAGTTAAGATAATCAAATTGTTTGGATAATCAAACATATAATTGAACAGGATAAAAAAACTTCTAAAATATTGTTTTTTTCTGAATGCAGGAATACACTTTGCAACCATTCGGTGATTCCAATGGACAGTAAAGAATATTTTTCACACACAAGCTGGCTACAGGCTCAAAAAGCATGCTCAAGCAAATACATATAATGTTTACATATTCAGACTTTATGATTTTTTCCTACCTGAAAACTTTGGAAGACTGGTTCTGATAATTGAAGTTTCTGATAATCGATGTTCGGATAATTGACTCCCTACTGTACTAGGTGCCTGAAAGAAGGACTAATGTTATATGGAATCAAACACAGATGCAGTTTAGGCTATAACAACTTTGAAGGTGTACAGTGATTCTGTATGCATTGTATCATTGTAAATCATGTTGGCACTCCAGGCAGGCAAGGATATACAACACCTGCCTTGAAGATGTTAAGAGTCATACCTGTAGGCATGCACTATCTTTTGCTGATGTGGCTTTTCATCGACGAATGGAAAAGCTGCTACAGCTGACTGAAAATCAGCTGATTGAATATTGCTAACTTTTTTCACTATAATATCATAATATATCAGAGATTGCGGAATATGCCTTTTATCCACTGTAGTCTGATCTAATAGTCAGTGCATACAGAAGCATACTAATGGTGGACAGAAGGTGCAGTTTACTCTGGCTGCAAACAGTAAGTGGGTGTAGCCAGCTTGTTGCCTTTTAAAAAGCTGTTTTCATTTAAAACATAAAATGCTAGCTTAAAGTTATCCAGAGCCAGATCCTTTAAGAGCGTTCTTCTTTAAGAACACCCTCTGCATATATGCATCCCTGCATTCGTCAGTGCTTGCAACTTTATGCATACTGCCTACTCCATTCTGCATTCCATGCACATAATTTAAATGCAACACTTGCCACTGCTATAGTGAAATTATGTGTGTTTTTGTCAGTATAGCCTCTGACTCGACAGATGCTAGAATGGATTGTGTGTGTGTGTGTGTGTGTGTGTCTGTGTGTGTGTGTAATGCTTTGGTTAGGGATAGCAGGTTAGTTAATTACCTCAGGCTCAAACTCCTGTACTTTGGTTACAGAAAAGAAGAGCCTGAGTCCTCAACACTGCAGTCCTGAGTGTGTCCTCCTTTGGATTTGATGACTAGTAGCTATGAATCTGTTGTGGGTTTGACATCCATTCCCTATTGCAATATTATCAGCTTACCGTTTTTTTGTTAATGTGACATAGGCAATTTATTCCTTTAGGGCAGTAGATATTGAATTTGTAGATGAAACACTGAAATATAAAGTTGTTTGCTAGTGGCAATTTTTTCATTAATTACAGATCTCTTTAATATGAAATTATTCAGATGACTTTTACTTCTACAGAGAATATGCATATTGACTGATATTGGTGGATTGTAATGATGAAATGATGAAATATAAAGTTCTTTGCTAGCAGCAATCTCTTCATTAGTTACATATATCTTCAATGTGGAATTATTCAGATGGCTTTTACTTTTGCATAGATTGTGCATACTGACTGATATTGGTGAATTGTGATGACAGAAGCTTGAGTGGCTTTTTATGGCTGAAATATTCTGAAATTGGGCAGTTTTGTCATTATTTGATCATACAAAACTACAAATTTAAAATACACTCTAACAGTTGTTGTTTCATTATGCAAGGAATATAATTTAATTCAATTAGGAAGATGAATGTATGGTCCTAAAAATGTGTGCAAGGGGCCTATGGTTTAAAAATGTCCCACATGTAAACTTTATCTGCATCTGGTCAGATACATTTTCTTTGAATATGGGTTTAAATGCAACTTCAATGAATGTGAGTTTCAAGGGCAGAGAGGGCAGAGGAATTTATAGTTAATGCTAAGTCTGTTTTCATTGTGAGACTGTATTTTTTAGCAAATGTATATCAGTGTTTGCGCTATAAAATTTGAAATAAAAGTTTTAAATTAAATTCAAATATCTATAATCATTGTAGAAGTAACAAAAATAATATGGTTTACCACCATATGGTCGACCAGTGGATGGTCGAGCCCAAATGTCTAAACGGAGTGCGGCAACATCCCACATTTGCGAATGCAGATGTTGCAAATTGCCAACTCCCTTCCCCTTTTTGACCCATGTTAGCACTCGTTTCTGGATGTAGAGTGGTCGGAAATGTTGTACTCAGTGTTCTTGCGACATTCCAACCATTCAGCATGCCAGGATATACTAATTACATTCGGACATATACAGGTTCGACACTCTTTGCTCAACCATATGGTGGTAAACCAGTTAATACTATGCGTGCACCCATGTGTGTGTGTGTGTGTGTGTGTGTGTGTGTGTGTGTGTGTGTGTGTGTGTGTGTGTGTTTGTGTGTGACACCCATAAACTGGCCCAGTAATCAAGGACCCTCAATCCTCATCACTGGCAACAGTGGGGGGATGTACACACTGGGAGGATGACAAGTACACACACAGTAAAGTGAAATTTCCCTTAGGAGCACACAGAGACCACAGTCAGTCTGGGGTTGGTTTCTCCCTCTTTCTCCAGATCCCCAGTAAGACTCTCCACTGGCACAGCTATAGGGTTGAGATCTCACTGAGTGGCCTAACAAAGACCTCCAGCACTCTTTCTGTCCAACCAGTGCTTCTTGTCTGCCCAAGTAGCTGAAACACATACAATTTGAGGTTTGATTTATACATACATGCACACCTGGGAAAGACTGGCACAGGTATACTAGCTATGCCCCCTTCTGCCCGGACTATAAGGTAGCTTCCACCTCCACCAGCCACTACTTATCAGCTACTTTAAGGCCCTTAGTAAAGGGTGTCCAATCTTACTGTGTAATGTTACTATTAATCCAATGGTAGTTTGATCAAGAGCCAGGCTATTAGGAATAACCTATAGAGTGTCACCAAATAGATATGCAAGTACTCTAAGAGCTTAAATATCTCAAAACGGACCAACCACAATTGAAAGGTTTAAATATATTTAATAATAAATAATAAAAGAACAAGTCAACACTAAATATGTATTCACAGTGACATCAGAGTTCAAAATCACAAAAAATATTTAAAACAACATTGCAGAACAGTCTCAAATAAATACAGAAAGCATCTAAACTAATCTTTGCTATGTTCTTAACTGAATCTAAGAGAAATTGCTGTACCCTAGTTAACGTACTTACAGCAAGACAAGTGCAGAGGTGGTGAGTGGATGTTGTCAGGCCAAAGGCAAATACAAAATGCCTTCTCTCTCTCTCTCTCTCTCTCTCTCTCTCTCTCTCTCTCTCTCTCTCTCAGAGAGTTCTTAAATTAATATCTCAACTGTTGCTGCTTGGATACTTTCAGCATGACATCACTTTTTGTCATCTGACTTCAGTTCCCAGGCTCACATACAACCCCCACTGATGCAGCATCTAACATCTCCCTCTAAAAATACATTGCTTTCAGATGTTTGCAGCTGCTAGAAGACAAAACAATAAAACACTTAAAATACAATGCAGAAGTCTCCCTAGTTCTAGACATCCTGTCTCTCTGCTGCATTGAAACTAACTTATATAGCCCAGTTCTAATTTCAGCTATTTTCTTGATGTTCTGCACATTAACCCTCTATTTTATAAGTCCCACTATTAAAACATATACATTTACACAGGTACAATAATTTATATACATTTCTGTTCTTTCCCAGTAGGGTACACTGTGAATATAGCCTTAAGCTCACTACTTTACACACACACACACACGTCTGTACCAGCAGCTTGATATACATACAACATACATTCTAACCTAGTGGTAACACAAGCAATTGTATCCTGCTGATATTCACAAATGACATACAACTATTTACAAAATTCCAGACAGTGTGTGTGTGTGTGTGTGTGTGTGTGTGTGTGTGTGTGTGTGTGTGTGTGTAT
>NC_056744.1:265651184-265721184 GCF_019279795.1 Protopterus annectens | reverse complement strand
AACTATTTCATCCTCTGTATTATTTCTACTTCTCCGACAGTCTAGGTGGCAGGTAAGCTGTGCTACTTAACCTATTCACATTACCAAGGTGGCAGGGAAGCTGTGCTATGTAACCTATGCACATAGCCCAGGTGGCGGGTAGACTTGCTACTTAGCCTATGCACATAGCCTAGGTGGCAGGTAGGCTGTACTATTTATCCTATGCACACTGTCTAGGTGGCAGGTAAGCTGTACTACATAACATATGCACACAGCCTAGGTGGCAGGTAGGTTGTGCTACTTAACATATGCACATAGTCTAGGTGGCAGGTAAGCTGTGCTACGTAATCTATGCACACAGCCTAGGGAGCAGGTAAGCTGTACTATGTAAGGTATGCACACAGCCTATGTGGCAGGTAGGCTTGCTACTTAATCTATGCACACAGCCTAGGTGGCAGGTGGGCTGTGCTACTTAACCTATGCACATAGCCTAGATGGTAGGTAAGCTGAGCTATGTAACCTATACACACAGCCTATGTAGCATTTAAGCTGTGTTCCCTCACTTATCTTGCCATTTTTAACTCTTAGCCAGATTGGCAGGCTGCACTTACAGCTCTTATAACTCATAACCTAGGTGGCAAATCTGGGCTGTGCTTTTAGTTCATTTCCTGACAAATCCTTGCAATCTTCTCTCTCTCTGCAGCTTTTACTTTTAATTGACAATTAAAATTTTAATTTACACATTGCAAAATTTAGACCAGGATGTTTCTTTTACTCACCCTTCCACTTCCTCTTACTAGTATGTAAAAAGGCATTGTTAACACTTTTTATTGTCATAGACTTCTATTAGCTCTTTCATCTCCTTTTACCACCTCTCTCGCCTTTCCGGTGCTCTGTTAAATTATCTATTATACCTCTAACATTTTCCCATCCAAGCTTTGTCTCAGTCTTTACAATTTATAACTCCAACTATCTTGCAGATTCATAATGCTAGTGTGTTAATCACTCATCATGTTCCTCAGCAGGCTGTCTTACTATTTGTCTGCCACTGCAGCCTTCTATCTATTTACTACAGACACTCTGCTGCTTTCTCATCCACGTCAGGAACCCTCCACCCGACTCAGGAACACCACTGTCAAATAAGAATACACAATCTACCGAATGGCACCAGAAATAAACTCACTTATGCTACTAGGAAAAAGTTACTATTGCAAGCCATGCACCACAGAGGTCACCCATCCCTGTCTCAAAAATGAAAGATCTTCTATGAAAAATTCCATCATCTTTTAATCAAACTTATACGTCCAGGAGATATTCAGTCAAATCCAGGACCACTTCAACTCCACCCTCAATTACAGAACTCAGTCACCTAGTATATCAAAAAATAAAAGGCCTTAAAACTACTTGCCTTAATGCATACAGTCTTAATAACAAATGGACCAGTCTTGAAGCTTGGCTGGTAAACGAAAATACCCATATTCTTGTAATATCAGGAATCTGGTTAAAGGGTGATTGATGACCCTCTACTTTATATATGTGTGTGTGTGTGTAGATATATATGTATATATATATATATATATATATATATATATATATATATATATATATATATATATATATATATATATATATATATATATATATATATATATATATATATATGTATATATGTATATATGTATATATATATATATATATATATATATATATATATATATATATATATATGTATATGTATATATATATATAGATATATATATATATATATATATATATCAGACCAGCCCTAGAGCTGGTGGCAGTTTCAATTCTAATCAAAAGGAATACCTCAGCTACAGTTATGGATTGTACTAATTCTAGAATCCCAAATGAGTAGTCTCTCTCTCTCTCTTATCACATTAGGTGGGCATAATTACATGTGGATTGCTGCAGTTTACATCCCGCTACCCTTCTCTGTCTCCATTTTACATAAAGCTCTACAGCCCATTTTCCCTTAAGGCATATATTACAACACAGTTATCCGTGGTGATTTCAATATCAAACCTATTGGGAAAGCCTCTGCCTCTGAACAAAGTGTTTAGCCTGTCCAAATAATACAAGCTCCTACTTGAACCAATTCAAGACCTGACTGTAGCTCCACACTTTACCTAATAATAACCAGATACAAAATAGGTGCCTTCATACTGAAATATTCTTCAGTGCTCTGAGTGTCTACTCATCCATTAAATCCATTTTAAAGGAAGATATTTCCCTAATATTAAGCTACAAAATCTCAACACCCAATTTAGTGCTATAGATTGACATCCCTTGTATGCCATGCCTGAATCCACCTTTGCTTTAGAATTTTTCAACATAAAACTGACCACAATTCAAGATACACTGAACCCCTTCACAAAAAGAAGATATAGATCACAGAGTTGCCCATGGCTTTCAGTGTATAAAACAAAATCAAAGCCAGAGATTCAGCATAGATGAAATGCATAAGGAAAAATACAAAGTTACACCAAACTTTTCTGAGCTAAAAAAAAAAAAAAAAAAAAAAAAAAAAAAACAAGAATTGCAACAAATACTGTAAAAGCCCTGTACTGAAACAGTAATCAAACTGGTATAAACCTAATCAGTTTTGGAAAGAGATAAAATGCTTAACAAGGGTAGTAAATAACTCTTCAGCTACCAAAAATGAACCAATAGAATTGAATCACTTCACCTTTGCTAGTGATTATGCACACTTTTTGCAGTCCACCACAACCAGCACAACTAAAGACTTTTCAACAACTTTCTCCCCCACCAGTGAAGAACAAGAACAAGAATCTTCTTGTCCTGATCTATATGTATATGTAGATGCATATGTACATCTAACCTATATATATTTATATATGTATATGGATACATATATCTATATCTATATCTATATCTATATCTATATCTATATCTATATCTATATCTATATCTATATCTAGATATACTTTCTAGCCTATTATGTAGGAACCTTTCACTCATCTAAGTCCCTACTTCTCAAATTCAGCAATTCAGGATCTAACTCCAGCAATCTTCATCTCACCTTCCTAAGGAATGCAGCTGAAAAATAATTGGTAAACCCTTTACTTTGAGTACTGTCTCATCAGCTTTCAAGCACACAGTTATAATCCCTCTACCTAAACTCAGTTCACCTCATGGCCTGATGGATTATAGACCTAATCCTATCCTGTGCTCTATTATCAAAATATTTGAAAAGCTTTTATAGAAGGCACTACTTAAGCAAATTAAAAGCTATGGCCTGTTGTATGATGCACAGCATAGCTTTCTCAATGCCTTCAGTACCATTACTGCCCTGGTAAAGGCCACTAACACCATTACTTGCAATCTGCATGAGGGACTTATTACTACAGGTCTCTTTGTTGACATAATAAGGGCTTTTGAAATGGTCAACCATACTCTTCCTCTCAACAAACTCCAAAGACTCAGCTTTAAAAACAACACTATTTGCTGGTTTTGCAGCTATCTAAATGGCAGAACCTTCCAAATGCATAACAATGTCTTATCCTCTACTGCTGGTAAGCTTAATACAGGTATAATGCAAGGGTCTATGCTAGGTTCTCTTCTCTTCTCTTCTCTTCTCTTCTCTTCTCTTCTCTTCTCTTCTCTTCTCTTCTCTTCCCTTCTCTTCTCTTCCCTTCTCTTCTCTTCTCTTCTCTTCTCTTCTCTTCTCTTCTCTTCTCTTCCCTTCTCTTCTCTTCTCTTCCTTTGTTAATGATATCCCCTACAATTACCAAGTCTTAAATGAATAATGCATGCAGATGATATGCTGCTCCTGCAATCCAGTGCTAATCATCTGAAAAACAAGTTACAGGGCCATTTCACTCAGTTATGCGCCTGGTTCACTGCTAACAACCCCCAGGAAAACCAATGCCACGGTCTTTGCCTCAGCCAAGAAATTACCCATTATTCCTCATGTCCTCTTAATAGATCTTAATGGGAACAAAATACCTAATGTTACTGAACAGTGCTACCTAGGCCTGATACTCAATCCTTGCTTTTCCTTTACCACACATACAGATTTTGTAACTAATAAGGTCCTTGCTCAATTAGATCTATGTTACAAGATCAGTCACCTCCTTTTATCTGCTGCTCGCAGGGTCATTGCAAAAATATTTTAATACCCAAACTTGAATATGGCCTTCCTTTTCTCAAAATGCATTCAGCCCTCAATATTCACAGAATACAGACTGCTGAGAATAAAATCTGCAGATTCATTCTATTAGCAGACCATCATATGTATCATTGTAACTTGCTAAAAAATTTCAAATGGCTTTCAGTGGGTCATAGTGACACTTTTCTTCTAAGTACTTCAATTTACAAGGTGCTAAAACACAGTCACTGCTCTCCTTAAGAGTGAAACTACCTTTGCAAGACAACTCTTATGTACTCGGACGTACACAGGATAACAATTTCTCTCTGGTAATCCCTCCATTTAAAACTGTTGTGGATGAGAGAGCCTTCTCTAAACTCAGACCTGCTACCGTACCTTGCCTACAAACATCAAAAATCTAGAAACCATTAGAAGCGTCAGAGATCACTTAAAAATATTTCTTTACTGAAGCTACCTGCAACTTCCACCATGACAATTATTAGTTAACTTACTATCCCAGATCATGAATAATAGAATACATTTAATAAACATTTCTCAGCCTCTTCATGTGGCATTATACAGAAACATTTTGCATATAGGAGTTTGTGTATTACATGTATGAATGCTCGTATTGCATGCATATCTTGGGTTGCATTTTGCATATTTTTTCATTGTACTCTGACTGGATGTTTCAGTCTTTTCGTCTTATCTCATCTGCATTCAGTCTTACTTTTATGCTCTGAATTTTGCTATGTACTCATTTTGTGCATAATATTGTTGATTGAAAGACAATGATACATCTTTTGCTCTTTGAACTCAGGTCATGGGTAAAATGAATCGGTAGATCAGTCCACTTACCCAGTGAACAAATAGTAAACAAGTGCATAAATATAACATAAATTATAACTTTATATCTGTTCACACCGCAAGAAACATGTAACTGACAATGCATAACAGTAGACATAATTTGAGAAACAGCTAAGCTAAATGCACCAGGCTTGTAAAAAAAAAAAAAAAAAAAAAAAAGCAGAGGTGGGTATTGAACTGACAAGCACAAGGATTTGTGCCTTAAAGTTTATGTGCATTACTTGTTGGGTTATTTTTGCACTATACCCATAGATATCCCCTTTTGCGGACCATGTATATTATAAGTTTAATGCAGTCTGCAAAACTCGACTTATACTACATAAGAGGAAGACTGTTCTGCAGTATCCCAATGATCTCTCAAGACTAATAATCTCACTTAAGTACTGAAACCTGCAGAATGCTTAATCATCCAAGACCTAAAGTTACATTGTTTAAATATGTAACACAAAATAAGGCAACACTATATATATAATATGGATGCCTGCATGCTTTCATGTTCATTACTGTAAAAGGCAAACACAGCATTTCTTTCAGCAACACTAAGGTCATATAATTATAAGTATTAGTTCAGAGTTTCACATGACAGACCACCAATGGAAAGCCACCACACAAGAGATTGAAATGAGACCATATCCAGCATACTATTGATGTTAGTTAATGAACAAAAATTTTTGTCATAAAGACTGTTCCCTTCAAAACTCAGTCTTGAAAGAGCAGTCTGTAACAATTCCACTGTATGACTCATACTTTGAGTCAATGCTCTTAACTCATCCAATATACTGTAAACACTTAAATCCATATTGGTGTCAGCTCTCCTTTCGTTGCTGTTGTTCTCCTCATTGGCGACCAACCTGGGACAAAATTGTTTACCAGCCACTAACTAAAGAACAAAAAACAAACTATGCAATCTGAGGACCAAAACAAATTCCACAATGAAAACCCCAGCTCACGGCTTCACACAATAGACCAATATTGGAAAGTCACCACACTAGAGACTGAAATGAGGCCATATCCAGCATACCATTGATATTAGTTAATGAATAAAAATTGTTGCCATAAAGACTATTCCCTTTGGAACTCACTGATGGAACTCACTTACCCCAATACGGATTTAAGTGGTTACAGTATATCGGACTAGTTAAGAGCACTGACTCAAACTATGAGTCATACAGCAGAATTGCTATAGACTACTCTTTCAAGACTGAGTTCTGAAGAGGGCAGTCTTTATGTCAAAATTTGTCATTTGTTAACTAACATCAGTAGTATGCTGGATATGGCCTCATTTCAGTCTCTAGTGTGGTGGCTTTCCATTGGTGGTCTATTGTTCTTTAGTTAGTGTCTGGTCAACGGTTTCATCACAGGATGGTCACCAACGAGGAAAACCACAACAATGAAAGGACAGCTGACCCCAATATGCATTTAAGTGTTTACAGTATACTGGACGAATTAAAAGCTTTGAGTTAAACTGTTAGTCATACAGCGGAATTGCTACAGACCACTCTTTCAAGACTGAGTTCCAAAGGGAACATTCTTTATGAAACAATTTTTGTTCATTAACTAACATCAATAGTATGCTGGTTATGGCCTCATTTCAGTCTCTAGTGTGGTGGCTTTCCATTGGTGGTCTATTGTGTGAAGCTTTGAGTCCATACTTGTGTTACTGGGTCCTTGTACATAGCCTGCACTAATTCTACCAATGTCTCTGGGATTTTGAACCATCACAGAACTGTCCAGATCACATTTCTTGGAAACGTATTTGCTTTTTCTATGAGCGGTAATGCTAGTTAAACTCTTTCCTCATCTCTAGCTTCTTCTCAACTATCTGACTGCAAACAGTGGGTTGGTTGTGCTGCATCCTGATCTGAATCCAAACTGCTCATGTTCCACCTTTTTTTATTCTTCTCTGCACACTCATTTATAAATCACCCTCTCCAGAACATTCATGCAATGTCAAAGGAGTTTGATACCTCTGTACTGCCCACAGTTGTGAATATCCAAATTATTTTTGTACACTGGCACTAGTAAGCTTGCTCTTCAGTCTGCTCTCCAGTCACCTGGGATTTGTCTATCTCTCTGTACTGCTATGAATACCCACTGCAACCATTTTCCCTCTAACTCACTCAACATCTTGATCATATCTGCTGTGACCTCATCTGAGCCTGCTGTTTTCCCCAGCTTTATTTTCCTAAGTACTTCTTACTTTGTTTATGATGGATTCATCTTCTTCTTCCATCATTTAAGGTTGTGTCTGGGGCAATACAGCTGCTGTGGGGTTTTCTTTATTTAGAAGCTGCTTTAAGAACTCCCCCTATCTGCTTTTGATGCCATGTGGACTGGTAAGCAGGTTGTTGTTGTTTACATCCCTTATGAATGGTGACTTAAGGCTATCTTCTTTATCTTTCTGCCTTTGCCTTGCAACCTGATAGAGTTTCTTTGTACCATCTCCTGAGTCACTTTCCAGAAAGTGGTAGAATGCCTCTGATACCGTGTTCTTTACTAATGCAACTCCTCTCAGCCTCTTTGTTAGCCAACCAGTTTTCCTTCTTTGTCGGGTCTGCCTTTTCTAACTTTCACTTTTTCCTGCACACCTCATTTCTTTTGGTGATTCCCTGGACTTTTTTATCACCAGCTTTCCATATGTGCCTTATTTCTATACCTGGCTCATCCACATATCTGTTCTGTAGCTACCTTTCTTCTTCACCTTCACCTCTTTCCTCTTCTATTTGAGGTGCTAGACCCCTGAGTAATTCCTTGAACTGTCGTGCTTTCTCTCCAGTCAATTTACAGGTCTTCAGCCTTGTCTCTGTTGACCTTATAGCCTGCTTTAACCACCGCTTGCAGCTGATTATGGCAACCAATGGTTTATGCTATGGGCTGACTGTTTCACTGTGGATGACTTTGCAATCACTGATTCTACCCCATTGTACTTTCCTTATTAGGAGGAAGTCCACCTGAGTTGCATGTTGACCACTCTTGTATATGATCTTGTGGCTATCACTCTTGCTGAACCATGTGTTGTTTACCATCAAGCCTTTTGTCAGACAAAAAATCTAGAATTGTATCTCTGTCTTTATTCCTTTTTCCCCCACCCATGTGGACCCAGGCAGTCATCACATCATGCTCTGTCTGTCCCTGATATGTGCATTTAGATCCCTTATTGGCAACACCATCTCATACTGTCCTGCTTTATCTAGTAAGTTCTGCAAATACTTGAATGCATTCTTTTCCTTGCTATCACAAGGCTGGTGCTGTCTGGGCATATGCTGAATAGTGACTTATCCTTACAGAAAAGTCTGAGTGCCATGAGTCTACCACTAATTCTGATGACAGACCTCATTGTCTTCTGAAGACTCTTCCTTACCACAATTCCCACACTATTTGTAGCCTGCCTTTCTCCTGATTATTAGAGTCTAGATCCCCAAGCAAAGTTGCTGCACTGCATACTATAGATGATGCCCAAAGCCTAAGGTGGAAATGCCCAACATGTTTTTGGGAGTTTGGAGGAACTACACTGAGACACAGGGTTAACATGCAGACACAATACAGGTATTGGGACGGAGGTCATAATCAAACCTTGTGAGGTGGGAGGAACTACACTGAAACAGGGTCAACATGCAACAACATGCAAACTCCATACAGACATTGGATGGAGGTCATGACTGAACCTTGTGACCTATGCATGGGAGGCAAAGACTTTAACTATTATGCCAAGAGTACACCGGAGACAGTAAACTAATGGAAATCTGCACTATCTCTCTACTTTCCTGATGTTATAACTCATGAATTACGTAAAGACAAGTGGTACTTAGGACATGTATAGGCATTTTTTATTTACAATGTTTATTGACAAATATTCATGTTTAAGATGTAGCCTGGCATTGTATTAGTTTGTGTACTTGAAGATTCTGTAGGCTTCACATACATTGTTTAGGTTATTGGTGTGGTTTACAGTTGCAAATTCCACAGGTTTCAGATACTTTCCTGGGTTTACTCCTGAGATTTACATTTCAGGTTTATTTATGGGGTTTACTTCACTTGAGTGCTAGTTAGTGGTTTGTTATACTCCCTAAGTCTATGTATAACTGCCTTATTATATGCCCTTCTGACCTTGTTGTTAGTCCAACCAGCAGTTTCCTATAAGTTGCAGATTTTAAAGTCCATTGCTGCATCATTCTAGGTTGGATATTCTGTCAGGTTACAGGCAAATCATAGGCATTGCTCAGTCAGCTGCAGTATTTTGCACTGTACTACGTTTCCATAAAACTCAGTAGGTGCTGTCTTTTGTATTATATGGCCCCATTTGCATTTCTAATATATTGTACTTCCTGTCACATGATCCATGTGTATATTATATTGCACATCTTTTGTCTTGCTCATTTTTATAACCTTGGAGAGCTAGTTAATTATCATCATCATCTTCTTTCAGCTGTTCCCATTAGGGGTCGCCACAGTGGATCATCTGTTTCCATTTCTTCTTGTCCTCTGCATCTTGCTCTGTCACACCAGCCACCTGCATGTCCTCTCTCACCACATCCATAAACCTTATCTTAGGACTTCCTCTTTTCCTGTTATGTGGTAGCTTCATCTTTAGCATCTTTTTCCCAATATACTCAGCATCCCTCCTCAGCACATGTCCAAACCAACGTAATCTTGCCCCTCTGGCTTTGTCTCCAAACCCTCCAACCTGGGCTGACCCTCTAATATACTTATTCCTAATACTGTCGACCATTGTCACACCCAGTGCAAATCTTAACATCTTTAACTCTGCCACATCCAGCTCTAACTCTTGCCTTTTTGTCAGTGCCACTGTCTCCAACCCATATAACATAGCTGGTCTCACTACCCTCTTGTAGACCTTCCCTTTCACTCTTACTGGTACTTGTCTGTCACAAATCACTCCTGACACTCTTTTCTACCCATTCCATCCTGCCGGTACTCTCTTCTTCACCTCTCTTCCACACTCACCATTAATCTGAACAATTGAACCCAAGTATTTAAACTCATCCACCTTAGCCACCTCTACTCCTTGCATCCTCACCATTCCTCTATCCTCCCTCTCATTCACACACATATATTCTGTCTTAGCTAGTTAATAAACTTTGTTAAATTTTAAGTTTTTGCATGTTCCATAGATACAGCAGATATTAGTATTATTATTACTATTACAACTAGCAAATACTTAGATACTTAGTTGTTATCTGTTGTATTCACCTACTTAAAATGAGCTTGTTCTTCGATTATGCACAATTGATATTCCCAGAGCAATGTTTATTCACAATGGTAATATGTAACATGCCATTTTATGGAAGTTCCATTTACATTGTACATGTTAAGGCTGAGACAGTTGCAATCACTTGTATATTATATGCTTGAATTTGTCTGACACCACATGTAAGTGTCTTTGGCCTAATAACATCAACATTTGTGTTTTGCTGATGTAGTGGTTATACTGATAATCTTGTACAGTGAACAGTCCCATGGACAGAGGTTTGAAACCCACATTACCTGTGGATGCAGTTCAGATCTAATATCTCATATATATGTGGGTCAGTTACGCTTTGTGGATATTTGTGAGTAATAGTGATTAGTATTGTTTATTTATTGATTATTTATTGATTAGTACAGTTACTGAACTGGGCTGGCTTGAACTCCCTCACCTCCTTCAGTGGTATCAACTCTCACTCGCCCACAAACTAGTAAACCATCCACTAAATGTCCCATCCCTCCAGAATCTACTCCAACCATATCGCACCACCAGACCACTAAGGTCCAGCAGCAAATAACACTTGCAGATCACTAAAGCCAATAACTCTGCTCGTGAAGCACTATTCTCTTGTGCCATAGCCAAATTATGGAACTCACTCCCACCCACAATTACCTCCATACCATCATGCACCCACTTCAAAACTTTACTAAAAGCGCAACTAAAAACATGCTGGCTATGCCCTTGCAACTCCCACTCTAATATCATCCACCCCATCCAACCACTACCTTTCTTTCCACTCCACTAACTACCTTGATTATAGCAAGCTCAGATGCTCATAAGCCAGTACTTATTATACAACACGAACTTCTTCTTGTAACATTTGTTAACGTCTGGTATGCACTTCACAGATAATGATTCTAGTTGTCTACTGATGCACTAAGTTCTTCATCTGTAAATATGTTGTAAGTAATTGCTATGTAAATTGTTATTCACTATGTAATCCAATGTATCTGCTTTCTGTTTATTTTAACTGTGGAGCTTTTCTCCTCGGGCCTCCGCTGAAATTGGACCTACGTCCAGTCGGACACTCCCGGTCAACAAATTTAAATAAATAAATAAATAAATAAGTATGGTAGGTAGCAATCAATATCAAATGTCTAAGGGGTATGTTGCAATGACAAAGCTGTGCATATTTATTCATGCTTATGTGACACTCTGTCATAGAGGTTTCCTGGATATGTGTGCTATAATTGTATATCCTGATATGTGCATGTTTGCGTATTGCAAATGAAAATAGAACAAGACATGATAACTTCTTCATATGAAGAATTTCTTCAAAATTACATCATCTTGGATGCCCTGAACCAGCATGTCAGCTACCTTGTGGGCCACATGGCTGATATGGTATGCAGGAGATGGCTGTAGCATTACATCACTACCACGGTGAATGCTGTGGGCAGTCAAACCCATACAACAGGCACATTGATGGCAACACTATGACATGATACTCCAGGCAGAAAATTAAATCCAGCACTAATAAATGAATAGGAATGCTACACATGGAAGGCCTCTTATACCTCCACTGGATAAATAGAATTATTCCTACCATTTCATCACAAGATATCCCAAAATATTCCCAGTGGGGAAATTGAGGCTTAGGTCCTCAAACCTATTCTCATACATAGCCTCTTAGTATTTGTTAGATGCATTGCTTTACATTCGATGCCTTATATGTTGTTATGTATTCCTCAGTTCCATCACAAGCTTGACAGATGGAGGTACATTCCGAGTTAGACATGCCTAGTAAGTGTGCCTCTATGTGATATGACAGAATGCTGTTTTGAGTAGCTGTGACCATGACTTTCTCTCTTATGAAAGGGCATCTCTCCATGCATAACTATGCTGACCAGGAATGTGCATATTTACATTCTATTTGATTAGGCTTTAGTGCATGCCCTATGATGTTTGCACATAGCTGTTCCTTTGTGCAACCATGTAATGCATATTTTTGTACTTACATTTCTGTGTTTGCAGCTTGACCACTTCCGACGTCCTCCACAGGCTTGTCCACTGATCCTGCAGCAGGATCATAGAAACAGTACAGCCAATAGCTTACAGGACACTACACTTGGTTTAACTTTGTTAGGCCAAGGTGGGAGGTAGTCCGCTTCCTAAGGATGTAGCCTTTGATTGAAAGGACAGTTCACCTGGCCAGTATGCAGGCAGTAGAGCATTGGACATTGGTCATGATACTGATCTTGAGCAAATGTCCCCAGTTGAATCTGAGAGTGGTGGTGATACAGCTCCACAGTAGGCAGGTTATGTCTGTAAGACAGCACATGAACAGGTGACAGATGCATGGACATGCATTTGAAGGAGCATGCCTACTATCACGGCACTGAACTGTATGCACTTGCTAATGCAACTGACCATGCAGCACACTAGATCCATCTGTTACATGAGGGTCAGGAGTGCAGGCATGAAGAGGTCATAGCAGCACTAGCTGCACAGTAAGATAGCGTGGCATCTATTGCATGCTCTTTACAGCAGCTTGTCATGACAGTAAATGAGCTGTGCTTGAGCACGTGTCACAATACAAACTGTACAATTCATATCCTGAACCTTTGGATCAGTATGTCCCCAGATAGGAAAGGGAGACCAGCTCTTGTATGTACCACCCATGACCCTCGTATATCACTACTGTCTGTGCTGCAACATAAATGTCCAGCTGTTGTGGGTCACCATGGTCAGACTACAGCTGGCACATCCTGTCATATCACATGTGCTGCTGAACAGACCCATACTGTGTCCCAGCATACATATGACACTACCACCAGATCAGCGATACCACAAGTCTGTGGTTTCTTTATGTGACAGGAGCTGCTGTTGATATAGTGTGAGTCATCAGCATGGCCATCCTCATCTACATTAGTGCTACTGTGACAGTTGTCCCAATGTCTCCCCATGTGTCATCTTGATGATGAGGCATTTATGACCTTTGTACTAACCACAACATAAAGTGAAAGTTAGTGGTGTTTGGTATGTCTGATGTCACAGGAATTATATTATTATATGATTTACATAACAGGATACAAAACCATTATGTACATAACAAATATCTGTTCAATGACTTTTCCTAGACTGAAGTGTTGATGGATGTCGCTTGAGTGGTATAGCTGCTTTTATGTAACATGCATAGTCACACTAGTTGTTACATCAGCACTTATATATATATAAAACACACACGCACGCACGCATACATGCACGCCCATACACACACACACACACACACACACACACACACACACACACATATATATATATATATATATATATATATATATATATATATATATTTATGGGTCTACCTCAACCCACTGAAATTACATTTCTCTAAAAAGTAATTTTGTGAGTACATTTTTTCGAAAGTGCATTTATTTGAAAATGTACTTTCACAAAAATCCGACTCGAACTGCAAGCGAGGTTGCTGTTGCAGATTGAGGCACAGTGGGATAAGGGAATATTCCCTTTTCCGCACTGTAGTGCGATTTTGGAGTTAGAATATATAAGTAGCTGGTGTGTGAGGGGCAGCCCCCCACATAGGGAGTGCAGGAGGGCTTTCCCCCTGCATAAATGTGTTTAGTGTTGGTTTGTTGTTTTTTTTTATATATAGTGTTCAGCGGTTAGCATTGCCGCCTCACAGCAAGAGGTTCTCTGGTTCGATCCTCGGCTGGGGTGCCTTCTGTGCGGAGTCTGCATGTCCTCCCTGTGGTCGCATGGGTTTCCTCCGGGTGCTCCGCTTTCCTCCTACATCCCAAAGACATGCTGTAGGTGGATTGGACTCTCTAAATTGGCCCTAGGTTTTTGTGTGTGTGTGTGTGTGTGTGTGTGTGTGTGTGTGTGTGTGTGTGTGTGTGTGTGCGTCTGTGTGCGTGTGTGTGCGTGTGTGTGTGTGTGTGTGTGTGTGTGTGTGTGTGTGTGTGTGTGTGTGTGTGTGTGTGTGTGTGTGCCTTCTGTGGAAGGTTGGGTGCCGGGCTGGCAACTGGACACTGTAAAACTCCACTGCCAATCATGAGCAGACAGGTGATCCACTGTGGCGACCCCTAACCAGGAAAAGCCGAAAGAAGAAGATTGAGTCATTTTTTCATGAAAGTACACTTTCGGATAAATTCACTTTCAGAAAAACGGACTCGCGAAATTACATTTTGTAGAAACGTAATTTTGGTGGGTCGAGGTAGACCTATATATATATATATATATATATATATATATATATATATATGTGTGTGTGTGTGTGTGTGTGTGTGTTTGTGTGTGTGTGCAACTAATTTATGTATCCTTTTGTTGTCCGGCTTTCTTCCACTAGACTAGTAATCTCTTTTCAAGGGGAACCTGAGGTGGCATTTATACTAATAGAGGAAATTTGACCAGGACATTAGGAAACCTCCTCTGCTCTACTCTTTTATATCCAGTTGATCTGCCACTAGCTCAGGCAGATGGGATCTCAGTTTATTATCTCATCCAAATGGTAGCACACTATTGAATACAGTAGTCCCTTATGCTGCACTGCACTGTACTGTCCATACTGGAAATTAATCTGTGCACCTGGGGTGGGAATAGAACTTACAGCTATCTTCTCTTCCAGCACCGAAGTTAAGCATGCTACATGTTGTGCCACTGATACTACAATACACTATTGGGTATGTCATGTATTATTACTATTACACTTTTTCCCTGTTGTACACCAGTTTTACTTGCAAAGGTATTCATGGAATGTAATACAGTATACCTGCGTTACTTCTGGCATAGTATGCTGTTTACTGACACTGCATATACTGGACCACACACTACACTTGTGTCTTCTAGATGTAGATTCTATTTGCCTGCACTTTACAGTACAACTTACTTATGATATCACATACATACTGGATTCCACATGTGCTTCCATATATGTCTTGGCCTGAGTAATTCCTTGATAATCGTCACACAGCTGTTGTGATATACATTTCATCTGTGGCCTGTCATAATGCATTGCATATGTACATGTGTAAGTTCAGATGTTAATCATGTTTGTAACTTGCAGTCATGGTTACTCTAGTATTACAGAACATGGCAGTGTTATTTGGTAGATGTGTGCCCCTTGACTGACTTTTAACATTATTAGCACGTTTAGCTTGATGTCTGCATATTTTTAAACATTTATTACTATTATTTATTATTGGGTTGTTTGTTCTGATAACTTGTTTGCAGCTAAAAGCTTTCTCTAGAGGCTCCTTTATCTGTTTAAAACTTTCATTTAAAGGCTCACTGCTGCTTTTCTGCTGTGAGAAACATTTCTGAAGTTTGTTTCCCCACCCTCCTTCCCTCCCTATTTGTATGCTTATAGTTGGTGGCTTTGCGGTTGCCCGACCCTACTGTAAATTTGATCTGGGATGCTCCTCCCAGTCTAGTGTTATTACCTCATTCTACTTAATACAGGGAGAACATTTGAGAAGGCAAACCCAGTTAGTTTCTACTCCTCCTTTCTCTCTTTTCACTTACAAAAAAAATTCTAAGTTTGTTTCCTGCCTTTCCTGTGGGTAGTCTAGTCTGGATACAGATTTGCTGTGACCAGGACTGTATGTGGGCTTCTGAGCCCCCAAGCCTTTCTGTGTTGGAGGGAAGCATTCTAGCTTAATTTTGTTTCTTAGAACTAGCCAGTTTTTTAGTTTTAGCACTCAAGTCTGTTTCTTTGAGCTCAGCACTTGTTCAGAACTTGTTGTAAGCACTAAATAAGCTACAAATTACTACAGCACTCAACATTCCTCACTTGTCCAGAGGAAAACAATTTATAGTACTTAACAAATAAGCACTTATCCAGGCATGTCTAAGGGTCAGCTCCCTTTGTTTTTGCCTGTCTACCTGATGAATCTGGGCATCTTGGGACAATGTAAAAATTGCCTCGTGTACATAGACAGCCCTCTCCTCCTACCACCCAATACTACAACCTGTGAGAGATGCACTTATATAGCCAAACTGAAAGCAAAGCGCTCTTCACCCAAAACTGGACTAGACAGTCAAGAGGAGAAGGTAAACACTTGCACCACACCACACTCATCACATAGTCCCTTAAAACCTACACCATCAAATCACACACATAGAAACAAAAACACACACACACCTACATTTGCGGAGGGTCTCATTAAAAACCTGCCCAAGCAACAGTGACCTCCAAAGTAGAAACACAAGCAACCTCCACCCCCCAACACAACCCAAATGACACATAGCCCACAAACTCAGTGTGCCACTCAACCATACCCCATAAGGCATAGCAACGTACCCAACACTCTAGTCATAGGTTACTCTGTAGTCAAGCACACTGATGTTCCACTCACCAGGCTAAACAAGGAGAAAGTTACTGTCAGATGCCTGTTGGGTGCCAGGATCTGGCACATAACACATTCACTCAGATCACTCCACAACAAGTACAAATATGACTTTGTCATTGTCCATGTTGGTGTGAATGACCTGAGATGTACCTCCCTAGACTACATGAAAAGGGACATGGAGGAGATGCCCAATCTTGTAGCTCAGGCAGGTATGACCCTCGCCCTGAGTAGCATCCTGCCATCACCCAGAATGATACCACAGTACAAGGACAAAATGATTGACTTCAACAATTGGCTAAGCTTCTGGTGTCATTCTAAGGGGATCCAGTATATGTCTGCCTGGGATGACATGATCGACAAACCATGATGCTTTGCCACAGATGGCCTGCACCTGTCACCCCTGGGATTCTGGATACTGGCTAAGGCTCTAGCCACCCCTATAGTGCCTTTTTTAGGCAAGGTTCAAATGACAAATTCACCACCATAACAGGTACAAGCAAGCAGAATCTGAAGGTATTGCTACCTCAATGCTAGAAGTCTAAACCTCAAAATGCACTCACTCGAGGCACTCCTTAAAATGGAGAACATTGACATCTGTGCAGTGACAGAGACCTGGTTCAAAGCTCCAGAGAGTACCCCTGTATTACCAGGTTATAATTCATACCACACCTTTCGGCCACCTAACCTGGACCGAAACACTGAAGGCGTAGGTGTGTCTATATTCATTAAGGATATCCACACCTCCAGGCTAGTTGCTCAGCATAATGCATCTGAGATTATCCAAATGCAACTAACTCTGGGCAAGACCACAATCCAAATTGTAGCTTGCTACAGATCCCCCACCATGCCACAGGATTCCCACTCCTTATTTCTTAATACACTGGAAAATATTAGGGTGCAACCTAACACCCTAATAATGGACGATTTCAACTACCCCACCATTAACTGGGAAAACTACTTATGTACCAATTCTTGTGCTCAATATTTTCTGGAATTCATAAATTCTAATGCCTTGGATCAACTTATCCACACCCCCACCAGGGGCAGCAATATCTTAGACCTGGTTATTACCAACATGGGCAACCGGTGCTCCACACCAGAGGTCAATTCCTTGTTGGTCAGATCCAACCACAAGCTAATCACCCTAACTATCCACATCCCTCCCCCACCCCCACCCCCCCATTAGGGAAACCACCATAAAAAATTTCTCCAAAGCCAACTTCACACTTCTTAAGACAGAAGTGGCAAACTTCTCCACACCCATGCTGAAGGACAATAGAGGTATGACTGCTGAATCCTACACAAATGCATTTTTATAAGCACTTACACAAGTGCATGGATCTTGCAATCCCTAACAGAACCAAGATGCTATCCTCCAAAGAAAGGAAGCCAATCTGGTGGCCCCTGCCATAAGCAAAATCTACAACAGAAGAAAGAAACTTTTGCAAAAAAGAGAAAAATCCCATGATTGGAGGAACTCCCTGGTCAGCCTCAGTAAGAAGCTAAGATCCCTCATAAAATCCTCCAAAGCTAGTTACAAAAACAAAATCACCACTGACTCAAAAGACAACCACAAAGCATTCAATAGCTATGACAAGAATCTCAATGGCAACACTCAGATATGCTCTGAGTTACAGCACAATGGCACCAAATATACAGAACCAACTAATATTGCCAAAATCCTGGCAGATAGGTTCAGTGCTAACTTTACCCCCCCCCCTCTCATCCCCTAAAAATCCCATCTCTATATAGGAAGAATGCAAAGTTCCTGTAATCATGGCTGCACAGGTAAAAGACACACTCTCCAAAGCCAAGAACACAGCATCCATGGGACCTGACAACATCCCAGGCTGTGTTCTACATGAACTACAGAATGAACTGGCACCCCACCTAAGTAACATGTTCAATTATAGCCTCGCCTCAGGCTATGTGCCCACTGAATGGTGCACAGTGATGGTTATCTCACTCCATAAAGGGGGAGCCACCACAGACCCCAGAAACTGCTAACCCATTAGCCTGATGAGCCTGGTCTGCAAGGCTATGGAACGTATCATCATGGAACCTATAAACAATGACATTGGTAATTTCCAAACTCAGGACCCTACTCAGTTTGGGTTTGTAAAAGGCAGATCATGTCTCCTAAACCTGATAGACTTCTTTGAAGCGGTCACCAAAGCCGTAGATGAGGGTAAGGTGGTTCACACAGCCTATCTAGATCTCGCCAAGGCTTTCGATACCATCCCCCACTCTGGAATTATAGATTAACTCACTAAACTAGGTATAAATCCCTATGTCACAAGATGGGTTGCCAACTGGCTCACTGACAGAACCTACACTGTGAAAGTAGCAGACTCCAAATCCAACTTCAGACCAGTGAGAAGTGGAGTACCACAGGGTTTAGTCCTGGGTCCTCCCCTGTTTGGTATCTACATCTCTGAAGTACAGGCTAACACAGAACGTCTTTTGCTAACAAAGTTCACAGATGACTGCAAACTAGGAGCCATAATCAAAACTCCAAAAGGTGTGGACATCCTACAAAAGGGCCTCGCTGAGACAGATGCCTGGTGTCAAAGCCATGGCCTCAAGCTCAATGCCAAAAAGTGCATTGTCATCCCTTTTGGTAAAAACTCTGTACCCATGAACTAACACATAGGCAGTAGTCTACTTAACACTGAAAGTGTGATAAAAGACATTGGGACACAGCTGGACAGTAGTCTCTCCTTTGATAATCACATAACCACAGTAGTCAGGAAATCCTTCTACGTGGCACACCTTATCAAAAAAAGTTTCTCATCCAGGAAAAGAGGTCATTGTTCCCCTCTGCTCATCACTCATTAGACCCATTATAGAGTACAATGCCCCTTTTGGTATGTACCTCACAAGACATCTACAGCAACTGGAAAGCCCACAGAAATACCTCACAAAGAGGATTACTGGCCTCAAACAGGTGCCCTATGCAGACAGTCTCAAAAAACTGCAGAGATCTCTGCCTAACACACAAAGCTATGTCAAACCCAGAGCTTTTGGACATGCTCCACTTAAAGAAATCCCAATCCCTCTGAGTTACATGCTCTAGGGACCTAAACCTTGTCACCACAATAAACAGAACATGCTGGAGGGACAGAGTCCTTCCCAGAGTCTTCCCATACTCTGTAACAAACTACCTATCTATATCAAAAAAGCTCCTCATTAGCACTCTTCAAGAAAAATCTTGATGACTGGATGGGAGACAGGAAATTCATCCCGGGGATCACGTCTGTGGCTCTGCTCGACAGTGGCACAGGAAAATAATTTTCTTGGGTGGCGAAAGCCAGGGTACTTTTTGGCTAGGCTTATATAGGCCCTAGGGCCAATAGCCTAGTACCTACCTATGAACCTTTCTGGTTGGTTTCTACAGCCAGACTGATTTGGCTTGCTTAACTTCTTGTAACAGCAATCTGTTGGCCAACTGCTGTGTTGCCTCTCTCACTCTCAAGATGATAACTATAACTCAGTTATGTGCAGTACACTGTGTATTGCATGGTCAGAGGCATAGACTTAAACCTAGTTGATTTCTTTGAAACAGTTACCAAAGCCATAGATGAGGGCAAGGTAGTCCACACAGCCTACCTGGACATCGCAAAAGCCTTCGACACAATACCCCACTCGGGCATCATAAATAAGCTTACCAGCTTAAATATCAACCCTATATCACAAGATGGGTTGCAAACTGGCTCCAGGATAGAACCCACATGGTCAGAATCGCAGGTGCCACATCCGAATCCAAACCAGTTACAAGTGGCGTCCCACAAGGCTCAGTTCTGGGACCTCTCTTATTCGGTATATACTTCTCTGAGGTTCAGGCTAAAATGGGGGGACTATGGCTGACAAAGTTCGCAGATGACTGCAAACTGGGAGCCATAATCGACTCTCCAGCTGACACAAGCATCCTCCAAAAGGGTCTCACGAAGATGGATGCTTGGTACCAGAATCACGGCCTCAAGCTAAATGCTAAAAAGTTCATAGTCATCCCCTTTGGGAAAAACAAAGTGCCCACAAATTACCACACAGGTGGTAATCCATCAAGTACAGAAGAAGTAATTATAGATTTGGGGACCAACATAGATAGTGATCTCTCCTTTGATAATCACGTTGCCAAAGTGGTTAGAAAGACCTTCTATATAGCCCACCTTATCACGAAAGGGTTCGCATCTAGATCAAGAGAGGTCATTGTGCCCCTCTACTCATCACTCATCAGGCCCATAATTGAATACAATGCCCCTTTTGGGATGTACCTTACCTGACACCTGCAGCAACTGGAGAGACCCCAAAAGTACCTCACTGAGAGGATCATGGGCTACAAACAGATGTCCTATGCAGCTCGACTAAAGAAACTCCAGCTCTACTCATTTGCTTACCGCCTACTCAGAGGTGATCTATGCCTGACGTACAAAGCCATGTCTAACCCAGAATTAATGGACATGCTCCACCTCAAAAAATCCAAATCCCTTATTGCCACATGCTCTAGGGACTTAAACCTCAGCACAAAAATAAATAGGACATGCTGGAGGGACAGATTCATTTCCCAGAGGATCCCCTCACTCTGGAATAGAATACCAATTCATGTTAGACATAGCCCCTCGCTAACCCTCTTCAAGCGAAATCTGGACGCGTGGATGGGAAATCGCAAATTCACACCTGGGATCTCTTCTGTGTCCCTGCTCGACAGAGGCACAGTAAACTAATCTTAAAGGGCTACCTTCTGTGACCTACTATACAGAGGCACAGTAGGCTAATCTAATAGGGAGGTGAAAGCCAAATACACTCGGGCTAGGCTTATAAATGCCCTAGGGCAGATAGCCTAGTATCTACCTATGAACCTATGACAAGTTTGGCATAAATCAGTCCATCTTTTAGTGTTAATTTCAGAATTCAACAAATTCTTCTTCTTAGTACTCACAATCTCAGTCCCCATATATCCAGACACTAATGTTAATAGCATTGGTAACAGTGGTGGGTCAATGATGTGACAGCTGACATAGGTCAAATTGTAAAATAAATCATAATTTAAAGGAGCCACACAGAATTATTTTATGGCACCCTTGTTTTTTTAAGTGTAATAATAATATTTTCTGGTGAATACTGAACAGTTGCGAACTATACTGAATGCATAGTGTTTTTGGCACTGCAGGCAATGAGAAAAGCTTTTGAAGAAGCATTCATTATTCTCACATATAGGAAGAAGGCACACTGTGTAGCCTTTGCTTCGAATACTGAACTTATTAATGAAGACAGACATTAAACTGAATCTGCAACTCAAGAACTTACAACTCATCTGATGAGACTGTCAGTACATTGTATCTGCAGGCCCACCTTTTACAAACTATCAAAAATAAATGTGCTAAGTGAGCAAGTTTGGTGCAAATACATGCCATATCTCTCTATCATGTTTTATGTATCTGTTGGTGAAGACTTAGGTCTCTTGTTCTAGTACTGGTGGAGACATTAGAGCTGTGGAAAAACAGGAGGCCCTGGAAATCAGGTCTGTAACAGTGCAGTAAGAGAGACAGATCTCTCCTCAAAAGTGCATAAGATTCTGACTGAAGGGATAGAGCTTTTATCCTATCTTGGCAGCTCTGTGACTTTAAGCCTATGATTTATTTCATTAAGAACCTTTGGGGTGTTTCTAATTGTTTAATATATTAAGTGAGATGCATCCCAAAGGGGACTTTGCACTTGATAACTGGCCCAGTCAATGCTGAGTTTAAGGGCATGATGCCACTTTAGGCTTGATGAGATCTCTTTGGGAATTACCTGGTGAAATAAAAGAATTCCCTGACAGCCAATGAAATATGATCTTCAAGAGAGGGTGTATCAACCCAAGCACTTAGGTTCCTAACTACATTTATGCTTTGTAGAGGTGTACTGTCTAGACAGTATGATTAAGTGATAAAGTTATCTACCAAAATGTTGATACTACACTTTTTAGCATTTAATTTGCACCTATTGATAGTACACCAAGATTTTACTAGAGCGTGATCATTCTACAAGCTTTAGCTATCATAGGGTGACTTAATAACCACCCCATATCACAATTAGTGTCATTAGCTGAGATTCATTGTTTCTCCCATGCAGCACAGTTTAAGTTTATTCAATGGCCAAAGACAGAATAATCAAAGTGGAAGCAGGATAAACTAAGTTATATGTCATTGAGGGCCCCATTCAGAATATTGACTCAATGGAAAGTTAAACTTCATATGGTTGTGACCATATAATCAACTTTCCAAAATGTCAAAGCTTTTGAATGGAAATCATGCTACAGTGGGGGAATGGGGCTGTGACAAAAGGAGATAATGCCAGCCCAACTCTTTGGAATTTTGTAAATAAGTGTATGTCATTTGTGAATATTGACATGATTCATATCAAACTGCTAGTACAAAAGTGTGTGTTGAAAAGGTTTTTGCAAAGTGCTTAAAATGTAACCACAGTGTGCCCTACTGGAATAGAACAGAAATGTACATGCACTATTGTAACTGTTTAAATGTATATATTTTAACAGGGGAAACTGGAATAAGGCTAATTTGCAAAATTTCAGAAAAATAGCTGAAATTAAATTGCTTTATGGCTGGGCCATACAAGATATGCTATATTTCAGTTTCAGGGCAGCAACAGACACAATGTCTGTACTGAGACGTTTTCTGTATTGTCTTGGAAGTGTTTTATTGTTTTATGACTTCCAGGATCTGCAGAGATTTGAGGAAAAGCCCTTGTGTATGTATTTTCACAGGTGGATGCTAAATACGGCTAGCTTTCAGCAGTTGGGTTTTTACCTGGAATAGAGTCAGATGACAAGAAATAATGTTATTCTGCAAGCTACCCAGCAGTAATATTTGAGATATTAATTTAAGAACTCTCTGGGAGAAAGATCGCATTCTGTATTCTGTCTTTGACCTGACATCAGCTAGAGGATCTATTCACCACATCTGCCTTATTGCATTATGCAGAAGTTTTATTGGCCTGGAATTTCCAGAGATGTAACAGGATACTGCAAGACCTGTGAGCAGTGCCACAAATTGGGCAAGGCAGGAGACAAAGTCAAGGATCCTTTGATGTCTTTCCTTGTGATTGAGGAGCCATTTCAGAGGGTAGCTATGGCTATTGTGGGGCCTCTGAGTACCCCAAGTTCCACAGGGAAAAAGTATATCTTAGTGGTAGTAGATTATGCTACTAGATACCCTGAAGTGGTGGCCATATCCTCCACTGAGGCAGAGAAGGTGGCAAATGCTTTGTTAGAGATTTTCAGCAAGGTATTTTTCCCCAAAAGAAATACTGACTGACAGAGATGCCAATTTCATGTCAGACCTGCTGGCTTGTCTGTGGAAGCAACATGTGGTAAGCACCTAAAGACTACCCCTACCACCCCCAGACTAGTAGTCTGGTTGAGAGGTTAAACTCTACACTAAAGACCATGCTACAGGCATTTGCAGAACATTTTAAGGGGGAGTGGGACAAATATTTGCCCCATCTGTTGTTTGCTTACAGAGAGGTGCCCCAGGAATCCACAGGTTTTCACCTTCTAAGTTGCTGTATGGGCATAGGGTAAGGCAACCTCTAGATTTGATTTGTGATGAGTGGGAGGGTGAGTTTGAATCCCACAAGGAGTCTGTTGTATCATATGTCTTAAATCTCAGGACAAGGCTCAGGGCACTCATGGGCTTGGCCTAGGAGAAACTGGCAGAAGCCCAACAGCAGAAAAATGCATGGTATGACAGGAATGCTCGAGCTAGAGAGTATGCTCTAGGGCAACAGATAATGGTTCTCATTCCTGTCAGACACAACAAACTGCAGGCAGCTTGGGAAGCACCCTTTAAGGTGGTAAGGAAGGTCAGTGATGTTAACTACATGGTGGAACTGCTTGGCAGGAGGTAGGGGGACAAACTGCACCATGTTAACATGATAAAACCTTACCATGATAGAGAGACAATTTTGCTGAGTATTTGCAGTGGATGGCAGGAGGAGTCTGAGGGGAATCTGGTGACTGATTTCCTTAGTGAGGCTTGGATTGACACTTCAGTGGGAGGGGTAGCAATGTTCCAGCAGCTATCCCCTATCCATGTTTGAGAAATCCAAGCATTGTTACAGCAGTTTGGGGGCATGTTTACTGGGGAACCAGGGTGAACCCACCTGGTGTAGCGCCATGTGGACACAGGACCCAAAAGGCCTATTAAGCAGGCCACTTATAGGGTGCCTGAAAGAGTCAAACAAACTCTGAGGGAGGAGATACAGGAAATGTTGGAAGTAAGGGTAATCCAGGAGTCCAGCAGTCTCTGGGCCTCCCCAGTCATGCTAGTAACAAAGAAGGATGGCAGCGCCAGGTACTGTGTGGACTACAGGAAACTAAATAGTCACACAGAGTTAGATGCTTACCCCATGGCTAGGACCCCATGGTTCGGACAGATGAAGCCCTAGAGCAGCTGGGTGTGGCTAAGTATCTTACCACTATTGATCTTACCAAGGATTACTGGCAGGTGCCCTTGACTCTCAATGCTAGAGAGAGTCAGCCTCTGTGACTCCTTTCAGCTTGTATGAGTTCATGAAGATGTCCTTTGGGATAAAAAATGCTCCAACGATGTTCCAGAGGCTGATAGATCATATCCTAACAGGAGCAGGAGATTTTGCCCTTGGTTACCTGGATGATATTGCCATCTACAGCCATTCCTGGCAAGACCATCTTCAGCATCTCAGGGACGTGCTGGGCAGACTACAGTGGGCAGGGCTGGCCATTAAGCTCAGTAAGTGTCAGGTGGGTATAGCAGAGGTCTCCTACCTGGGACATAGAGTGGGGAGTGGTAAGATCAGGCCAGAACCTGCCAAAGTGGAAGCCATTCGGGCATGGCCTGATCATGTTATGAAAAAGCAGTATGGATATTCTTAGGGACAACAGGGTACTACAGAAAGTTTGTCCCCAATTATAGTAACATAGCTACTCCCCTGGCAGACCTGACAAAGAAAAACAGGCCAGATAAGGTAGTCTAGACCCCAGCATGTGAGTAGGCATTTCAGAAGCTTAAAAGAGCATTGGGAGGACCTCATGTGTTAGCCAGTCCACATTACAGAAAATAATTTGTTGTGCAGGTCGATGTTTCAAACCGTGGGGTGATGGCTGTGCTCAGCTAGGTTTCCTCACAGGGAGAAGAGCACCCAATGGTATATCTCAGCTGTTGGCTCCAACAGATGGAGGAATGCTATGCAGCTGCTGAAAAGGAATGTCTAGCCATAGTGTGGACACTGCAGAAACTTCAACCTTATCTGTACGGAAGGAAATTCACTGTAGCTACAGACCACAATCCCTTAACATGGTTACATTGAGCCAGCAAGGAAAATCCCAAATTACTATAGTGGAGCCAAGAATTGTAGGCATATGATAGATCAGTGTAGCACTGTACTGGGGTTAGCAGTGCCAATGCAGATGGACTCTCAAGACAGGGAATGGGGTAAGGTATTCCCAGATAGGCTCATCCCTCTCAAACAATGTTTTTCAAGGGTCACTTGAAAAACTAGCTTGAGTCTTCGAGGGGGGAGAAGAAGTGTGACAAAGGGAGATACTGCCAACCAAGCTATTTGGAATTTTGCAAATAATTACATGTCATTTGTGAATATCAACATGATTCATATAAGATACTTGCATTACAAATGTGTTAGAACTGTATGTCAGGTGTATATCAAACTGCTGGTACGGAAGTGTATGTGTGTGGAATCTGCATGTCCTCCCCGAGGTCGAGTGGCATTCAAAAGACATGCGTCAATGGATGTGCCTTCGTTGAAGGTTGGGCGTCGAGCTGGCACTTCGGCACTGTAAAAATCTACTGCCAATCATTAGCAGACTGCAAGTTCCGCTGTGGCGGCCCCTAACTGGGAAAAGCCGAAAGAAAAAGAAAAAGAAGACTGAAAATGTAACCACAGCATGCCCTACTGGAATAGAACAGAAATGTACATGCACTATTGTAACTGTTTAAATGTATGTATTTTAACAGGGGAAACTGGAATACAGAAGGCTAACTTGCAAAACTTCAGAAAAATAGCTGAAACTAAATTGCTTTATGGCTGGGCCATAAAAATATGTTATCTTTCAGTTTCAGGGCAACAAGAGACACAATGTCTGTGCTGAGAAGTTTTCTGTATTGTCTTGGAAGTGTTTTATTGTTTTATGACTTCCAGGATCTGCAAAGATCTGAGGAAAAGCCCTTGTGTATGTATTTTCACAGGTGGATGCTAAAAACTGCTATCTTTCAGCAGTGCCAGATTTACCTGGGATAGAGTCAGATGACAAGAAATTATGTCATTCTGCAAGCTATCTCAGCAGTAATATTTGAGATATTAATTTAAGAAGTCTGAGAGATAGATGGCATTATTTATTCTGTCTTTGACCTGACAACATCAGCTAGAGGATCTATTCACCACATCTGTCTTGCTGCTCTAATTAATTATGTGTACCAGGTTATAGTAATTCTCTTAGATATAGTCAGGAATAAAGCAAAGCTCAACTTAAATATTTTCCTTTATTTATTTGAGACTGTCCTGCAATGTTGTTTTAAATATGTCCTGTGGTTTTGAACTCTGATGTTATGGTAAATGTATATTTAGTATTGTCTTGTTCTTTTATTTATTATTAAATATCGTTAAACCTTTCATTGTGGCTGGTCTGTCTAGACATATTTAAGCTCTGAGAGTACTTGCATATTTATTTTGTGACAGTCTGTAGGCCACTCCTATTAGCCTTGCTCTTGGTCAAGCTACCATTCGATAGTAACATTACACTGCAAGATTGGGCACTTTCTGTTAAGGACCTTAAAGTAGCTGATAAAGAGCTGACTGGTGGCAGTTATAACTACCTTATAGTCTTGGAAAAAAGGGGCATAGCTTGTAAACCTATGCCAGCCTTTCCCAGGTGTGTGTGTGTGTGTGTGTGTGTGTGTGTGTGTGTGTGTGTGTGTGTGTGTGTGTGTGTGTGTGTGTGTGTGTGTGTGTGAGTGTTTGTGTGTGTACAAATTAAACCTCAAAGAGTGTGTGTGTCAGCTACTTGGGCAGGGATACAAAGCACTGGTTGGACAGAGAGGGTGCTGAAGATCTTGGCTTGGCCACTCAGCTGAGATCTCAACTCTATAGTTGTGCCAGTGGGGAGTCTTATTGGGGATATGGAGAAAGAGGGAGAAAACAGCCCCGGACTGATTGTGGTCTCTGTGTACTCTTAAGGGAAATTGCACTTGATGCAGAGAGCTGCATCTGGAAATACTGTGTGTGTAGCCATCATCCTCCCATTGTACATTCCCCACTGCTGCCAGTGGTGAGGATTGATGCTCCTTTATTACTGGTCCAGTGGTGGAGCATCACAGGAGCATTTACCCTTTTCCAAATTGTAGTGTAATCTTGTAGCTGGTATATATAATATGCAGGGGGTGGGGTGCAGGCGGGCTTCACCCCCTGCAAAAAATATAGATTTTTGTTGCTTTCTGTAAATCAACTTTTTGAAAAGTCAGTACTATGGTACTGACCTTATGAAATATGACTTTCCATTGAGTCGATATTCTGAATGGGATCCATCACCGAACATTTTAATTCTTTTCATGACAGACGCATTTCTTTCTCTATAAGGTCTGTTTCTTATCCTTGTATGTAATATGTATCATTATGAAAATAATTTAATATTTCAGAGTAGGAAATGGAACTCAAGAAGTATAAAAGAGCAACTTCAGTATTTGGGCAGTGGGCTTCAACTACCTGTGTTACAGACTGCTAAATAAACAAAACAGCATGTTTTCTCACATAATGGGTTTTAAATGAAATGTTTGTAGCATGCCTCTCAACCACTTAGGGTAAAATAATTGTGGGACTAAGGCCCAAAAATAGGGACAGATTTTGAATATTGCTCTTATAAATTTTAGAAAGTTGCTGGAATAGCAGGATCTGTGATACCATGCAATTTATGAAGGATATGAAGTCTGAAACTCAAATCTATATCTTTATTTAGTGACATCAATCCTCAGTGATTTGCCAGAAAAATTACACAAACTTTATGATGAACAGACCAAAAATATGAGGCAAAAATCTGGACAGTTGAGAGGTATGAGTTCACATCTTGCAATAATTTTGCACAGCTGTGCAATCTGTAGTATCAGGGCAGCAGTCTTGCCACAAATGTCACCTTCTGTCTTAATTCATTTCCTTTTTGTTGTTGTAGCTGTCAAAGGTGGTACATTTAGAACTTTTGCCATATTGTCTCTTTTACCAAATAAACATTGCATGATTTTATTTTGATCCGGACTCACAGAAAAATTAATATTAGTTTTATAGTAAGACTTCTTAAATCTAAGTACACTTTCTTAGCAGTGGTTCTACGATGTTATAAGTTCTCTCTCTGTTCATAACTGGAATAAAACTAGTTAAAAATGAATTGCATCATAACCTGCGAAAGCTATACCCCTGCTGTCAGTTATGAATGGTCTATGAGAAACATTATTAGCAGCAGAGCTCTATGAGGCCCATTTACCTATGAATAGAAGAAGAACGAGAAACTGTTCTACTACAATTACTGCAGCAGCTCATCACTTGAAATATATAATTCTAATTTCATTTTTGTGCTTTGCGATTGTTACCCTAAGTAATATGGATTTGCTGAATATCCCTGTTTCCTTGCAGTGTTAACCTAATGATTATATTCTTGGCTGTTTCATAGCAGTAAAACAAAAAAGGTGAATGTTTAATGATACACTTTGATTTTAAAAAAAGCTGCACACTGTGAGAAATATTTTATGACATTATTCAGTCTATAATCAACAGTGTGCACACCCTTTGTGGCTTTTATGCTCCCTGTTTTTATATTGAATTAAACTGACTTCTTTAAACATGATGTGATAATATTGCAGAAATGTGCATTGTGTTACTTAAGATCAGTTGCTACACTCTAAATCTATTTTGATGAATTAGGGACTTGTAAAGCTACCCAAAGATTACACGCAAGAATCCTATAAATATGAGCTGATGTCTATGAATGATGCACTGCCTCAATGACACAGATGGATGTGTTTATAGTGCAAGAAATGTTGTTCAAATCTGACTTGTAGGTGATACAACAGTTTTAGAGACAGCAATTACCCCACCATTGCATCATAACCTACTCAAATGTACTGCGACTTCAGAGTTGGTTATGCATAGTTGTGGATGTGGTTCCCTTCTTCTTGGCAATTGTACATGTTATTGGGGTAGAGTGATATTGTCTTCCTTGCGCTTATATTCGTGTTATTAAATGACTTTTGCATTATTATTATCACTCATACCATATCCTGGTGAAATGTGAAAACAACGTTAAGGAGAGCACTTGTAAACTGTTATGCATTACTGGGTAAAAATACTTTGATATGCATTACAAATAATGACACAATGCCATATCTGAAAAACATATATATTTTTTCATATTACATCAGGAAACCTTCTGCATTACTGGTTGAGGATTCTTTCAACAGAAATCTGTCCTTTGCAGTAAAAGACAGTAAGGAGATTTGCAAACATAGGTAGGGGCGACTCGTGAATCTAGACTTTTGGCACTGCAATGGTTTCATTGTGGTTGTCTGCAGTCTCGGTGTCCTTGCAGAGTTGGGTTCTGCAGGATACATATGAAAAGGGCAGGGTGAGTAAGGTATGAGGAATAGCTGGCGAGAGTTTTTCCACTTTAAGGAAGGTAACTCCTTAAATTCTATCATCTTGATTCCAAGTGGCAGAATATAAAAATTCTGTAATGCTTTTATATCAGTCACCTGTACTGCAAGACTGCAGTTGTGTGAACCATTTTTTCAACCTTTCATGGTCTTTCTTTTTTCTTCACAGGTATACACTATAGTGACAGTACCTTTCTGCTGCATCCACTGCACTCATTTGTACTTCCACTTCCAGATAATGAC
Source organism: Protopterus annectens (assembly GCF_019279795.1). Lineage (NCBI taxonomy): Eukaryota > Metazoa > Chordata > Ceratodontiformes > Protopteridae > Protopterus > Protopterus annectens. The sequence continues at coordinate 265,690,701 of NC_056744.1, read as the reverse complement.
CTCCCTCAGTCCTACAGCTGGCTTTATGCTGCACTGTTACAGTTACGTTATCTTTCACTATGACAACAAAAAGCTGTTAGCTTGTTTAAATAGGGCTTTGTTTGTCTTTTAAAGATTTAGCATATTCCATGCCCTATTTCTAACCATTCATTTTTTTTTAATTTCCAGTGTTTAAGTAAATTTCCTGCTATGATTTAGAGCAGGAGGGATCAATTAATAGACTCGGAAATATAAATTTTACTTTTTGACAGATGATATTAATATTATCAATGATGTAGAGAAAAGCATAAAGACATAGATGAATAGTTAATCTATTTAAAAGCCACAATAGCAGAGATGAATAGTTAATCTATTAAAAAGCTACAATAGCAGATGTTTTGGTGCTGTTACTGAGACTAGCATTGATCCACTGTCCAAAATGAAAATTAACAATGTACATATTACTTTAGAACAAAATCTGCCAATACCATACCAGCATGGCATTGAAGGATGAAGGCCTGACTGTGACCCAAATGACGTATGTTCAGTTAACATCATAGACATTGGAGCAGGTGGGCCGTGGAGGATGGGAGTGTTCAGCTAATCTCAGTCTGTGAATCCTGATGGAAGAGAGATGGATTTGGCTTGCTACTTGATTGATACCTAGCAATCCATGAAATAAAGGCCTGCTTGGCACACTACCTAAAAATGATATATCACTAAATAGTTATAAAGTCATTCTTTCATGAAAAGGGTGGCACATGACCTGACACAAAAGATAAAAGGTAGGGGCATTCAGTCACTGGGACATCTCGACAGTTCCTAGAGTGGTCCTGACAAGCAACAATCATGATTGAAACAGAATACTACTTAAGGGTTATGACTAAATGGGTTGTCATATATTTACTAGTGCTTATTGTCTATTTTTAATATGGCAAATGGCATCTACTTATTACATTGCAGATAAACTGTTGCACTAATGGATGTGCACAGCTAATGAAAATATATATAAAGTATCTGGTTCAATTAGGTACTAGAATACAGAACATAAGCTATAATCTATTCACTACCGGTTGGAGTAGAAGTGAAGAGCAGGGATGAAGGATTAATTTTGTCCTACTTTAGCTTGGCCGATAGCATACATTTATGACCCCAACTGAAGTACATTAACAATGAACTATTTGTTAACGTATATGTAAATAATGCATTTCATGTAAACTGGAGTTGGATATGATTAAGCATTGTTAAGGGAAAAAGCGTCCATCTATTTGATATTTTTTTTTATTGTTCAATAAAGTAATATCAATTTCTAAACAAGTTATAAGTGCATGATTACTCTGAAGTCTCAGTTGAGATTGGCTACAGATTGTGACTCTTTTTCCTGGTTTTAAGAAGGCTCAGCCAGCACCTGGTACCAATTTTTTTTCTGTGGCTAAATGTTTTTCACTAAGGGTAGCAGAATATTACCCCCTAAAGCTGGAAAGCTATTGCACCTCCCTACAAGGATATATATATATATATATATATATATATATATATATATATATATATATATATATATATATATATATATCCATATATGGGTCCCCTTCACATGGTCGACTTTTCAGAAAGTTGACTTTCATATGGTCAAGACCATATGATCGACTTTCGAAAATCCAAACATGGGGAACCGTTATCTCTGTACCGTGCGTAATGGGAAATTTTCCTCTTCTGCACTGTAGTGCGATCTCAGAGTTGGTATATTTAAGTTACGTGGGGGTTGGGGGTGGAGCCCCCCACAGGGGTGCAGGGGGGCTTGCCCCCCTGCTAACAGTTGAAAGGTAAGTGTTTGATGTGTATAATGTGTTTATTTTACATGGTCGGCTTTTTGAAAGTTGATCATATGGTCTCGGCCATATGAAAGTCGACTTTCTGAAGAGTCGACCATGTAAAGTAGACCCATATACACACACACACATATATATATATATATATATATATATATATATACATATATATATATATATATATATATATATATATATATATATATATAAATACACACACATATATGGGTCCCCTTTATAACACTGAAATTTCATAACGTTGAATTTCATAACATTGAGACCAAAACATCTAAATCCCAAAACACTGAAAACTCAAAACATTGAAAACCTCAGAAAATTGAAAGTGTGCTTCATAGCTTGATAGGTTCATACTAGGCTATCTGCCCTGGGGCAATTATAAGCCTAGCCCGATTCTGTATGGCTTACGTCACCCCTTGATTTGAGTATACTTTGCCCTTTTTAAGGTTTAGTTTACTGTGCCTCTGTCTAATAGTGACACGAGAGTAATCCCTGGGACAAACCTACGATCCCCCATCCACTTATTGAGATTCTTCTTGAAGAGATTCAGTGAGGTGCTCTGCCTCACATGAACTGGAATTCTATTCCAGAGCGAAGGGAGCCTCTGGGTTATGAACCTGTCCCTCCAGCAAGTTCTATTTATTTCTGTGCTGAGGTTCAAGTCCCTCGAGCGTGTGGCTCTAATGGATTTAGATTTACTGAGGTGGAGCATGTCCATTAATTCTGGATTTGACATAGCTTTGTATGTCAGGCATAGATCACCTCGAAGTAGGCGGTATGCAACTGAGTAGAGCTGGAGTTTTTTTAACCGAGCAGCATATGGCATTTGTTTGAGACCCTTGATTCTCTTGGTGAGATATTTTTGGGGTCTTTCTAATTGCTGCATGTGTCGGGTAAGGTACATCTCAAAAGGGGCATTGTATTCTATGATGGGCCTGATGAGGGATGAATAAAGGGGCACGATTACCTCTCTTGATCTAGATGTGAAACCCTTCGTGATGAGGTGGGCTATGTAGAAGGTCTTTCTAACCACTTTGGCAATGTGGTTTTCAAAGGAGAGATTGCTATCAACTTGGGTCCCCAGGTCCCTAATAACTTTCTCTGTACTTAATGGGTTTCCGCCTATGTGGTAATTTGTGGGCACATTGTTTTTGCCAAAGGGTATGACTATACATATTTTGGCATTTAGCTTTAAACCATGGCGCTGGCACCAGTTATCTGTCTCTGTGAGATCCTTTTGAAGGATGTTTGTGTCAGCTGGAGAGTCGATTATGGCGCCCAGTTTGCAGTCGTCTGCGAACTTGGTGAGCCATTGTCCTCCCACGTTTGCCTGTACCTCGGAAAAGTATATACCGAACAAGAGTGGTCCCAGGACAGAACCCTGTGGGACGCCACTTGTGACCGGTTTCGAGTCTGACATGGCTCCAGCAACTCTCACTCTGTGGGTTCTGTCTTTGAACCAGTTTGCAACCCATCTTGTGACATAGGGGTTTATATTTAAGCTGGATAGCTTATCTATGATGCCTGAGTGGGGTATTGTGTCAAATGCCTTTGCAAGGTCCAGATAGGCTGTGTGGACTACCTTCCCTTCATCTATGGCTTTGGTGACTGTTTCAAAGAAGTCAACCAGGTTCAAAAGGCAGGATCTGCCCTTGACAAAGCCCAACTGGGTAGGATCTAGTGTCTGTAGGTCCCCAATGTCTTTGTTTATGAGCTCCATGATGATCCTCTCCATAGCCTTGCAGACTAAGCTAGTCAGGCTTATGGGGCGATAGTTTCCAGGGTCCGTAGAGGCTCCACCTTTGTGGAGTGGGACCGCTGTTGCTGTACGCCATTCTGTGGGCACATATCCTGTAGTGAGGCTGAGATTGTATAGCTGTTTTATTTGAGGGATTAGTTCCTCTTGGAGTTCATGTAGGACACAACCTGGGATGCCATCTGGTCCCATGGAAGCAGTGTTTTTTTGCTTTGGAGAGGGCAGCCTTCATCTGAGCATCAGAGATGTTTGGGAGGCAGCCCTCTGCTGGGATAGATACTTGCTCTTTTGGGGCGGAGGGGGGGAGAAGTTTGCACTGAACCTGTCTGCCAGGATATTGGCGATGTCTGTGGGTTCAGTGTATTTTTTGCCATTTAGAATCAACTCAGAACAAGTCTGGGAGTTGCATCCCAGGTTCCTAACATAACTGAAAAAAGCCTTATGATTGTCTTTGGTGTCCTGTGCAATTTTTCTCTCGAAGCTGGCCTTGGAGGATTTTATGAGGGATCGTAATTTTTTGCTAGTACTGATCAGAGATGCCTTCCTATTAGGGATTTTGCTCTATCATGTAGTAGCTTCCTCCTTCTGTTGTACAGTTTATTTATGGCAGGGGTCCACCAGACTGGACGCCTGCCTTTGGATGATTGGGTCTTGGTTTTGTTTGGGATAGCATGATCCATGCATTCCTGGAGATGTCCGTAGAATGCATTTATATAGGATTCTGCAGTTTGGGCCGTAGTTTCCACTGGCCCTGGGGCCTTGAAGGATTCCACTTTGGTTTTGAGAAGTGAGAAGTTCACTTTTGAGAAGTTTTTCACTGTGGTTTTCTGGGCTGGGGGTGGGGTCGGGATGTGGACATCCAGTGAAATTAATTTATGGTCTGATCTTACCAATGAAGGTTCTACTTCTGGTTGGAGCATAGAGTCCCCATGTTGGTAATGATCAGGTCTAGTATGTTGTCCCCTCTTGTGGGAGTGGTGACTAGTTGTTCCATAGCATTTGAGTTTATAATTTCCAGGAACCTTTGGGCTAAGGTGCTGGGGCTTGAGTAGTGCTCCCAGTCAATGTTTGGGTAGTTGAAGTCACCCAATATAATGGTGTTCAGAGAGATCTTCATGTTCTCCAATGTTTTCAGGAAAGCCGAGTGGGATTCCTGACTTTGAGAGGATGGTCTGTAGGATGCTATAAACTGAAAAGCAGTCTTGCCCACTGTTAGTTGCACATGGATGGTGTCTGATACTTCGTGCAATGCCACTAACCTGGAGGTGTGGATATCCTTGATAAATATGGAAATTCCCCCTCCTTTTGTGGTTCGGTCCGGGTTTTGGGGCCGAAAAGCATGATATGAGGTATAGCCTGGTAGTGCTGGGGTGCTCTCTGGAGTCTTGAATCAGGTTTCTGTCACTGCACAGATATCGATGTTCTCCATACTGAGGAGAGCTTCGAGTGCGTGCATCTTGAGGTTAAGACTTCTGGCGTTAAGCAGCATTGCCCTTAGTTTCTTGTTCCTTGTGCTGTCTATGGGGGTGGGTTTGACTTTTGAGCCTTGCCTAAAAAAGGCACTATGGGGGTGGCAAGAGCCTTTGCCAATATCTGAAAGCCCAGTGGTGACAGGTGCAAGCCATCCCTAGTGAAGCAACATGGCTTGTCGAGCATGTCATCCCATGCTGACAGACACTGGATCCCCTTTGAATGACATCAAAACTTTAGCCAATTGTTAAAATCGATCATTTTGTCTTTGTACTGTGGCATCATTCTAGGTGAGGGTAAGACGCTGCTCAAGGTCAGGGTCATACCAGCCTGGGCTACATGATCAGAGAGCTCCTCTATGTCTCTTTTCATGTAGTCCAGGGAGGTATGTCTCAGGTCATTCACACCAGCATGTACAATGACTGAGTCATATTTGTATTTGCTTTGGAGTGACCTGAGTGCTTGCGTTATGTGGCAGATCCTAGCACCCGACAGGCAGCTCACCATGACCTTCTCTTTATTCAGCCTGGTGAGCGGGATGTCAGTGTGTCTGACAATAGAGTCACCTATTACAAGAGTATCAGTTGTGTTATTCAGCCTTAAGGGCTGTGGCTGCTTGGCACACTGACTTTGTGGGCTATGTGTTGTGCATGTTTTGTTTTGAGGTAGCGTTTGCTTGGATGTCTGCTTTGGAGGTCTCTGTTGCTTAGGTAGATTTTTATTTAGAGCCTCTGAGTATGTTTTTGTGTATTTATGTGTTTGGTTCGCTGATGTGGTGGGACTATGTGATACTGGAATTGTGTTGTGTGAGGTTACCTTCTCCTCCTGACTGGTTACACCAGTTTTGAGATGAGAGAGCTCAGCCTCCAGTTTGGCTAAATAGTTACATCTTTCACATATATTTGAACCTGTTTGGAGGAGGAGAGGGTTGTCCGTGTACATGAGACAGTTGTAACATTGCCTCAAAATTCCCAGATTCACCAGCTGGGCTGGAGAGGAAACCATTGACTGACCTTTGGACATGCTAGGGTAATATAGGGAAACTGAATTTAAGACGGACCAATAGAGGACAGGGGAATCGTAGAGAGTATAAGAGTAAGTAGTGCTTATGGTTTAATAGTGCTAACTTGTAGGATTACTTAATTGGACCAGTGAAGGGCCTTAGAAAGAGAATATGGTGTTTAAATTGAGAGATAGAGCAGTTCTAAGGGAAAAAGTGAAGAACAGACTTTGTGGAGCCAGGAATAGTTTAAACCCAATTAGGAGGCGCTGCCTGCTATTGCGCGATGCACAAAAATGCGCAAAACCACGCAAAAGAAGGTTTTAAGAGAGGAAGATGAAGGAGTTTGGAATTGACCCAAAATGGCCAATAAAACTACAGTTTCAAGTCAGTAACCACTCCCACAGGGGCAGGCAGGCTGCTCAATGTTTTTCACTGCCACTGATCAACAGAGAGACTTCCCTTTAGCCCAAGCCAAAAATGGCCTCCAAGAAACTTACAAACAGTTCAAGAACAGCAAGCCTGTAACTGAACTTTTTTAAATCTCAGAAAAGATTTTTTTTTGTTTTTTTGTTTTTTCAGAGATAGCAGAGGTTCACAAGTATCAACAAGTTATAACAGTGCAGTAAATGACCCACACAAGAGTGCTAGGCCAAAGACAGATAAAATGCAAGTTTTGAGAAAAAAATGATTTTAAAAATAAGTGCAAACAGGAAATTCAGTAAACATCTCTAGGTTGTGCTCTAAATACAGTTACTAATGCAGAAATCAAGTTTAACAAGCCAGAAAATGCTCAAAATAGGTGGCTATGCAGAAAAACTTAGCAAATAAACAGAGGAAAAATACTTAAAATCTCAAAAGTGGCTCCTTTCTTCTCTCAGCATTTTCTCTTCTTGGTGGGTGCTTCACCAACAGCCAACAAGCCTGAAAAGACGCCAAAACCACGAGGCAACCAGGTTTTAAGAGAGGAAGATGAAGGAGTTTGGAATTGACCCAAAATGGCCAATAAAACTACAGTTTCAAGTCAGTAACCACTCCCACAGGGGCAGGCAGGCTGCTCAATGTTTTTCACTGCCACTGATCAACAGAGAGACTTCCCTTTAGCCCAAGCAAAAAATGGCCTCCAAGAAACTTACAAACAGTTCAAGAACAGCAAACCTGTAACTGAACTTTTTTTAACATTTTTTTAACATTGAAAACTACAATGCTTATGTAAATAACATCCTCTTCTCCTCAGCAGCACCTAACTAACGAACACACTTTCTAATATGTTTCTAACACTAAACGTAACACTGAGGTTAGGAAATTAACTTTTTCCACTGTAGTGCGATCTTGGTGTTTAGATTTAGACCTGGTAGTGTATATGCATCCAGGTGTATTTGCCACAACAATTCAGATAATTCCAACATTACTGTCACTGGACCACCTCTTGGGTTAGCCACATCTGCTGTATTATCCAAAATTTAAAAGTGTGTCCTGGGTTCAGACTAACATGTTTTGCTAGGGCATTTTCGCCAACTCTAAATGACGTGTGTTCTATTCACAGCATCTTAAAATTTAAAAATTTAAAAAGATAATATTTATAAGTAGTTGAATAGGAATCTAGATTTTCATATTATGTTTTTACTCATGTATAATATTTATTAGTTTTAAAAAAAAATTTTAGTATATACTTTTGTATGAGAAAAGCCTGAGTAATATGTATTCTTATGTAGAGGGTACTTTAAATCCTTGATTGGCCTTTTGATCACATGACTAATACGGGAGGGTATTTTAAACATCATTTTCTTTAGTAACAGTGTAACTGAAGAAGTTCATGCATAGAACTGGACGAAAAGCGCTTTATACATATAAATTTATTTTGGTTTAAAGTTATACCTGGAGTCCGGTCTAGCTGCCTACCTGGAACTTATTTGGATTTTGTTCATCATTTTGCCACAACATTGCCTTAAACCTCTGCACCTAGCTGCCAGACCATTCAGTTATACATGTAACATTTATTTGTAGTATAATACTGTAAACTTTTTTTCTATGTACTTTACTTCATGCAACTGTTTGTATTAATTGCTATTGATGCTTGATTCTTCTGTAAACCGGTCTATGTTTGCTCAGCTTTAGGTAACTAAGTGTATTTTTATAACATTTATAATGCTGCCTTTGGTTGTAAGGAGTCTTCTGAGCAGCCCACTTTCTCAACAAAAGAATAAGTAAAACTAAATAATCAGGAATAACCAGTTTCATTTGTATGTTTTTCTTTCCATGTAAACAGACATCTTAATAGCGAAGATGAACTCTGGTCCATTTATTTGATAATATCTGGTAGCTTCCCCTTCCCCTCCACTCACACCTACCTTTCCTCTTATACAGCATGCCAAAATACTGATATTTAAGTATCTTGATACAGTAAACCTCCAGACACAGGACCCAACCCAGTTTGGCTCCATCAAGGGCAGGTCATACCTACTCATCCTCATGGACGTTTTTGAGAAGATCACCAAAGCAATGGAGCAGGGCAAAGCATTTCACACTGCCTACCTTGAACTGGCCAAGGCATTTAACATACTACCCCACTTGGGCACTGTTGACAAACTTATGAGGTTAGCTACTTACCCGTATGTCATCCAGTGGATAGCCAACTGGCTCACAGATAGGACCCAGGACGTTAGAATCAGGGAGTCCACAGCTACAAAGAGCCAGTCACAAGTGGAGTCCCTCAGGGATCAGTCCTTGGACCACTCCTTTTTGGCATTTACTTCTCTGAAGTCAAGGTCAATTTCAATGGTCTCTGACTGACTAAATTTGCAGATGATTGCAAATTAGGAACTGTCATTGAATCCCGCACTGACACAAATGTTGTTCTGGAGGGGCTGACACAGACAAACAACTGCTATCAGAGCCATGGGCTAAGACTAAATGCCAAGAAATGCATAATAGTATTCTTTGGGACTTCATCCATCCCTGTAACTATCATATTGACAACACACCCCTTAAAGATGACCCAGTAGTCAGGGACTTAGGGATATACATAGACAGTAATCCAGCTTTTGACCATCACGTGTCTCCAGCAGTGAAAAATTATTCTATATTGAGCAACTTATAGACAAAGGTATGGCATATAGGTCCAAAGAAGTCATTGCTCCACTGTATTCAGCATTCAGCACACCTAGCACAATGCCCCCATTTGGTATGTAGCTAACCAGGCATATCCAACAAATAGAATGTCCACAGAGGTTCATCACTAAAAGAATACAGGGCATAAGTAAAGTGTACTGTGCAGACCACCCCAAGGCCCTATCCCTGTATTCTGTCTTCTACATGCTGTTGAGGGGAGATCTATGCCTGGCATACATGGCGTTGTCAGACCCCACTCTGATGGACCTTCTGCACATCAGCAAAACAAACAGCACCAGAATTACCCATTCTAAAGAGTTAAACCTTGCCTGTGATAAACATAGAACCTGATGGAGAGACAGGTATATATCCCAAAGACTACCCCATCTCTGCAATAGCCTCCCCATCCATGTGAAGCAGAATTCCTCCCTAACCCAATTCAAGTGTAACTTGCACAACTGGATTGAGAACAGGAAAGTCATCCTTGGTTTGGCACCTATGTCTCTAATGGACACAGGCTGCCTGTAAATGATTAATCTGCCATGCCCCTGCTTGTAAATGTTTCACCTCCTAAGCTCCTGCTTACATGTTCATGTACAAATAGTTGAAGTCAACCATTAAGAAGATATTTGATTAAATGGTTAACTTTTTTAACTGGTTAAATATTTTGCATGCTCTGAAGGTGTCATTGGTAGGGTTCTATAACTTGCTACAATGCAATAATTAATTTTAATGAGTACAACCAGGAATTCAAACAGTTCCAGATTTGTATTACTTGGAAACTGTTACAAGACAACGGGAGTATGAAAAAATATTGATATTTGTGTGTGTGTGTGTGTATATATATCTATCTATATATATATATATATATATATATATGTGTGTGTGTGTGTGTGTGTGTGTGTGTGTGTGTGTGTGTGTGTGCGTGTGTGTGTGTGTGTGTATGTGTGTATGTGTGTGTGTGTGTGTGTGTGTGTGTGTGTGTGTGTGTGTGTGTGTGTGTGTGTGTGTGTGTGTGTGTGTGTGTTTGTGTGTGTATGGGTGTACTTTGAAACATCAAAGTACACAAATGTCTAACAGCTAACGATCAATCCTGAAAGATTTAAAGCCAAAACAACAAAACACTTATGTTTTTTGTAAGGTTTGTAAGGGGGGGGGGGCCCTCCCTGAACTCCTGTTGTTGGAGCTGCTCTCCCAAATCCCCACTAATTATATATACCAACTCTGAGATCACTCTACAGTAAGGAAAGGCAAATTCCCAGATCCCCACTGTGCACAATCTTGCATAAACTTAACACCAGAAGAAGAGATCAAATGACTTTTGATCACTTCTGCTGGTATTAACCACATTTGCCATTCTGAACGTTCAATTATATGGAGTCTTATATGTACATCTGGTATCCTTGATAGTATCTGGTTTAGAATTTGCTATGTTGGAATATCCATCAGGTGAACTCTTCCTGAAGAGATATTATAGAGCTAGCAAAACTTTTAGCCAGCGTGGAAGAACACAGAGGTGAGAACCGCATGTCATTCTAGACAGAGCAGGAGGGAAGTGGGGTCTGTTGACCACTTTGTCCCATACATTCACTTACTGATCCCCCTGGGATGCTACCAATTTTCTAGCCAGTTACTGAGGCCAGTTATTTTATCCTTGTATGTTAACATTGTTATAGCAGAATGAAGACTGTTGCTCAATGGTAGGATCAAACCTTCTCCAAACACATGAATGGTGAGTCCAACTATATTTCTCTCCTCAGGTGGAAATTCTAGAATTGTTCATCACCATATGGGCAACTACAAAGTCATAATCATGTCTGGGATGGTGCAGTGATCTCAGGCCTTTTTGACGTTCCTAATCTTAGCAGCAAGTCTTTCGGCTTTTCCCGGTTAGGGGTTACCGCAGCAGATCACCGGTCCACTTATGATTGATAGTGGATTTTTACTGTGCCGAGTTGCCAGCCTGGTGCCCAACCATCAGAGAAGACACTGATGTATCTACCTGCATGTCTTTTAATGTTCAGTCGATCTCAGGGAGGGCATGCAGACTCCACAAAGAAGGAACTCCAGCCGAGAATTGAACAGGAGAGCCTCTTGCTGTGAGGTGACAATGCTAACCGCTGCACCACCTCGGCCAATGGAACACCACACCTGCACTAATAGCTACAGTTACTACTAACATGCCATAAGCCTGAAGCACATGCCAGAAATGTCTTAGTCATTGATGATGGCACTGTAAGATGCACAAACAAAGCACCATGAAGGATATGGAGACAGATTAGTGATGTCATCTTAGCACCAGATTGATATCTGTCTCCATATCCTTCATGGTGCTTTGTTTGTGCATCTTACAGTGCCATCATCAATGACTAAGACATTTCTGGCATGTGCTTTAGGCTTATGGCACCTTAGTAGTAACTGTAGCTATTAGTGCAGGTGTGGTGTTACTATTTTTAGCAACATGGCTAAGGTAAGCCACTAGGAAGTCCAGGAGTCTAAGGCAATGGTTGTTATAGTATTACTTACTGATCATGGATGGGAGAAAGATACAGATGGAGATATTAACCTCTAAGTTTGAGAAATACGTGCATCTTTTGCAGATGAAATTAATATGTATTAGATGAAGTGAAATATCAGTAAATATGGTGCAGTTTCTACACACATCAGAAAATGAAGTGCTATTTGGCTGGTTAAGGACAGGTGTCATAAGGCTAAAAGAGGCTGAGACTCTATGGTGACAAGTAATACCTTTTGAGGCCATCTAATACAAATATCACTGCTAATTGAATGTACATAGAGTAGAGATATAAAATAGTGCAGAATTATTGAAAGCAACATTGATATGTGTAAAGGACAAAGAAATTAATTCAAATTACATTACTGCAATTAACATAAATTATTAGACTGAGAAACAGCAGGAATCTTGATAAAATATACAGCAAATGTTAAATTTAACAGGATTTGCTGATTACTATAAATCTGAATATGTATTTATGAAATTCATCCATAATTTGGGAAAGTTGTTTTAATTATGTTAATCATTTCTAAACATGTTTCCATCCACCATATGACATTGTTTCTAGCAATCCAGCATTTAGCCCTTTAATACCCAATCAATGAAACCATGGTCTGGATATCAAAACCTGTGTCCAGTACATTTCCCATTTTGGTATTTAATACCCATTAATAATATGTAAGGGAAGGAGTAATGTGTCTGCATTTCTTTAAACATAAGAATATGCTATTCAAAGTTATATTTGTACTGTGATAGACACAAAAATGTATTTTATATCAACTACCTACACTACCCTTTGGGCGCTTATTTTGTAGCAACTTCATGGTATTTCGCATAATTCCCTCATCCTGTACAAAATTAAATGGGTATATGTGGTGCTTATTATTACTCTGTTGTATGTGTCATGCCTGCTATGACATTTTATATATTGTCGTTGTCATTCACTTAGTAAAGAGGAATATGTTTCCCTCCTCCATCACCATTAATGTCACTAATTATTGGCTCTGAAAAGTAAGGTTCTAGTCCTAATATGCCCTAAAACATATAGCCCAACCATTACATAAGCTTGTCAGACAAATGTCAGCAAAAAGATAGATTCAGACTATGCTCTTCTGTCCATTTTTACAAGTAAAACTGCTTTTGGTCAGAATTAACAAACAGACATATGCATTGACTTGTATGTGTTACAATGACACATACATATCAGAGAAAATGTGGTGAAGTAGCTAAGGAAATAATGTGATATATAGTTATACAGACTATTATTATCTGCTTCACTGATGATCTTTAGCAAATGCTTAAAGTAAACTCCATATTAATATTCTGTGTTTTGTTTGTTGACAGAATCAAGTTCAGCTGAATGTGTAGAATTAATTATAGGTAAGAATAATGTCCACTGAATGTCGGTTGAAACCTAGCCCTTTGTAAATATGCTAACCTTAATAAGCCATTTTCCATGTAAGATTATTTTTTTTTTTTTTGCAGCATATTTTAATTTACTTTAAGGAAGTATCATACAATCTGATTTTAATGAAATAATCAATTAATAATTCAGTCTTTCACTCTCCATTGTCAAATTAATCCATGTCAAAGTCACAATGAGCCAGATTTTATCCCAACATTTCTTGAATGTTTTGTTTTTGTCCTGTCTTAATTTAGATGTTATGTAAAGGCAGATTTTTCTATACCATGTTGATATTGATATTAATGAATATCAAACAGTTAATTTGATATCTCTCAACCATATTTAACTTTTAACATTATATCACATTAAAATGTTAATGTCCATAAATGAATAATTGAAACAATCATTTGTAAATGCTGATAGACGACTTACATAATGAATAATTGAAACAATCATTTGTAAATGCTGATAGATAACTTACATAATGAATAATTGAAACAATCATTTGTAAACGCTGATTGATGACTTACAATGCCAATCAGCTACAGCAATATTATTGGAGGAATAGGAAAGATGCAATATTATCAATAGCAAAAAGGAGATATTCTGTAAAAATATAAGTAGTATTATTTCATCAAACCCATCTGATAAGAATTTTGTTGATCGAAGACTGAACCAAGTACTGCATTTTTTTTCCTTGTCATTACTTATTTGTAAGAAATACCAAGATCAAGTATTAATCCAGATAAGTAACTTATGTATATAAACAATACAGAAATGAAGCTTCCCAAATGACAAAGTAAAACAACTCCAATATATTCTAATGCATTCTTTTTTTTTTCTTCTCAAGGAGCAGTTCTGGGTCAGGACTTATTCAGGAAAAGGGGCATTTCTTTCAAAAAGGGTTTGCAGCTGTGGAGTTGGAATCCATTTTGACATTATATCATTTTGGCCTTTTTCTTTGAAGCAGTGTATTATGCAGCCAGGTGAGATGTAATTAAATATAGGAAGGTACATCAAAAGAAAGATGCATCCAAATGTTTTATACGTGCAGCTGTGTGTAAATAAAAATCAAGGTACCTCATGTACATGCAACTTGAATACCACTATACAGCTGCCAGTGTTTACAATTTAAGGAATGTTATGCTAGGATGTACCAATGTGTATTAAAACAGCTAAATTTAAAATACAGTATATGGACTTCTTTTTGCAATTACATGCATAGCTGAATATTGTAGTTTTTGTCTTGATTTGGATCATTTTGAATGCATTATTTCTGTACGTCAGTAATGTTTTATATTTTGCCACAACAAAATGATGCAGTGTATGAATCCATAATAAAAATTTTAGATCTCAAATACATGTAGCAGGTAGTAGTTATCCAGTATTATAATTACAATTATAAATGTTTGATTACACTGCTCATAAATTATTTGCATCTTGCTCTCATTTTATGTTTGTCTCTTAAAAAAGTTTGCATGTAGAATGTTCTAAAGAAATGAATGCACTGTTCTTATAATGCATTTAACTTTCATATGCAAGATTTTTTTTGTTTTCTACTTTTCTCCATGCCCTCTCTATTCTTCATCCCTCTAACATAAGCCAAGCTAAAATATATCCCTACCGTCCAAATTAACTATATTTCCTAAATTGATCCTCTGAGATATTATTTCACTTTTAATGGTTCTTCTGTTATGGCATACTTGACTATGCCTGCAATGTTTGGCATTCTGTTGACATACTGCTGGCAAAGTTTGAACCTATGAAGCTGTGATTTTTTTTTTTTAACAACTAGACAAGTGGACTGATCATATAGACTATTTTCTGGCATGGTCTAGGCAGCAAGGGCACAGGTAATTTCTGAATCCATGCAAACACAAGCCACAGTGGCAAACTGTTAAAGATAAGGAATGAGCATAAATTCAGAGGCTGGAAGGGGAGACCTAGGATAGGAGGCACTGAACAAGAATTAGGGATGTGAAAGGATGTACAAGAATATTGCTGCCAAGGTCAAATTTTGTACATAACATTTTAAATACTTGCAGATGTGGTAGAAAAATGCTGAATTTAGTAAGGTTATGATAAAATGTTTATAAGATTAAGCAAAAGACTCATAAAGTTGTCATATGTCACTATTCAAAGACAAGGCTATCAGAACCCTTATCTTCAGGGTGAACATCAAGAACTCTAAAGTGTCATTGTTCTATTTCGCTTTAATAGGAGTTTTCACTGTCAGCAAGCAAAATTAATTTCCCTGTTCAAATTCCAAATTCAGGTCTGTTTGGATGCTTACTCACTAAGAACATTACAATTTACAACTTTTCTAGTAAGACTCAAGGCCTGCAAAAAACTACAAGCACTTCTGGTGACTCCCTGCTGGTCAGGAAAGTAATTTCTTTGTGTCTGTCAGTTGTTAAAAATGATAAGAGCTGCTTTCTGTTTTACCTGTTCCACTTTGTTTTCTGTTTTGAGAACTCTGCTTGGCCTGGTGTTTTTATTCTTTGTGGCAGATAACACTTAAATTACCCAGGCTGCACATTTCTCATGTTTTTTCATTGGTTAATTTGTTACTTGAGTGATACTTAAATAAACAGAGAATATCTGCGGTCTTGTCTTTTCTGATAAGACTCAATACTTGCAAAAACTACAAGCATTGTTGATGTCCCCTGCTGGTTATTTTTCCCAAACACCATCCTATTCCTTAATCTACTTTTTAAACTTGGTGATTTTTAAGCTGCCCACCCGTACTGTAAATTGAGCTTTATAAGCACCTCCCTTTCTATACTTCTATTGTCTTGAATTATTTATTTTCCTTGTGCTTATTTTGAAAAATAGTGCATTTTGCCTCTCAATTTCTGTTCTATTGATTTACTTGTTCTGAATTAATTATTTAGCTAGCTGTTGGATAACATACTGTATTTCTACACTCTAGCAAGCTCTTTTCTGTGTTTTTACATCAAGAAGAGAGAGGATTTTCCATCTATGGGCAGTGGGTGGTAGCTTGGTCCATATATGTTGAGGAAACACACTACTGATACCTGTATGTAGTCATTTCATTGGTTGGAGGGCTTATTACTTGGCTTACCTTGTTTATAGTAACAAATTCTGCACAATTGAGTATCTCTTGGCTCATTTCTACAAAACAAAGTACTTTTATTGAATAATCACATTTTTATAAGCTGTTTAAACTACTCTGCTATTATCTTGAATTTCTTATTCTCTTTCCTTAAGTTTATGATTGTTGTGATAGCATTTCACTTTGGACACTCTTCTACTGTGTTTTTACATTAGGAGCACTGGGATTATTCATCGAGTGTCAGTAGTTGTTTTCCTGGTCTATCTGAGCTGGAAAGCACACAAAAGGGCTCTAAGTGTAGTTATTTTATTGGCCAGCGGGCTCAGTAGTCAGTTTTCTGTATTTCCAGTGCTGGTATAAATTTGTCACATTTGCAAAGAGCTACTCATCATGTCAGTGCCCTGTACAAGTGCAAACATCTAGAAGCACATTTAACCTTAAGAAATGCCCATAAAGCAGTACTCTGTAATGCAGTAAATATAAAGCAAATATGCTGCATACTGACAAGCTTAGAGCATCTATCTGCACATTGAGTGGCAATACAGTTAAATTTAGTATTTTGTAGCCTAGTCTGCCTTCAACCCCCTCCCAAAAATTCACCCATAATAATGTTTTGTTAACTCCCATACGCCATGCCCTTGTAGCTCACCAATAATGTGGATATGCAATTTCCTAATTTCTCTGCAGTCAGCCTGGTGGATATGGGTATCTTGAGACAATGTAGCTATTATCTCATGTTTACTGACTATCGCTTAATCCTTAAAGTAGTGGATACAGTGTGTGAAAGGTGTGCATACACAATGTCACTGGATGCTAAACTCTCACATAAAAGTACATATCAGGTTGTCAAAAAACACACGTCACTCCTCACAAACATAGCATACAATACACACATATACCGACATATGCTAAAGCGATCTTCCTAAATAAAAAAGACTCCCTAGAACACCCATCAGCAAAGATTATCCTCAGCAAACCCAAAAGCAATCAACAAATGCAACACCTAATAACATACAACAGTCTCAGTCCATGGACCTCCAAATACAAAGTCCATAGGACCAGCAAACACACTTCCCAGGACTCTAGTCATAGAGGACTCCACTGTAAGACATACTGATGCCCCTCTAATCAGGCTAAACAAGAAGAAGAGAACAGTTAATTGTCTATCTGGAGCCAGGACCCAAGTCACTCATGCACTCAAGTCACGCACCACAGGTACTAGTATTATTCCAATGAGTCCATGATAGTCCATGTCAGTGTAAATAACTTGAGACGTACCTTACTAGACTATATGAAGAGAGATATTAAAGCTGTTTCTGTTTCTCAGGCTGGTATGAACCTAATATTAAGCAGCATATTACCTTCACCAAAAATGATGCTACAACACTAACAAAAGATATTTGATTTTAACAACTGGTTGAGTTTCTGGTGTAGTTCTGAAGGGATTCAATATTTGTCAGCATGGAAAAACAAGGTTAACAAACCATGTTGCTTTGTCAGGGATGGTCTGCACCTGTCCCCTACAAGCTTTTGAATACTGGCTAAAGCTTTATCCTTCTCCATAGATCCTTTTTAGGCAATGCCAAATTGATAAACCTACCAACAAAGCAAAAACAACTCAACTGAACCTCAAGATGTTACTGCTCAATGCCAGTTGCCTAAACTAAAAGCTAGACTCCCTCCAAGCCCTCCTCACCCTAGAAAATATAGACATCTGTGCAGTTACTGAGACATGTTTAAAGCTGCAGAGAGTACTCTGGTAGTGTAAGGTTTCAGTGCCTTCCACACCATTAGACCAGTAGCTGTACAGACAAGGGCTAAAGGTGGAGCTGTCTTGATATACATCAATAGCAAACATACCTCTTCATTGGTTAAACTGGATAATGCACTGGAATTTCCCCACGTGCAGGTCACTATAGATAAAATTCTGTCCAATATCCTAGCAAACTACAGGTCACCCTCTATTTCCCATGAAACTCGTAACGCATACTTAAACCTATTGGAGACACTCAGCATCCAAACTAGCACCTTACATATGGGGTCTTTAATTATTCTTCTACAGACTGTAGACATGCCCCAAATCTGCAGACACAGATATTCCAGGACTTCATAACTATAGATACCCTTAACTAGTTAGTGATACACCCACTAGAGATTCCAACATACTGGACCTTGCACACACAAATTGGAGGAATGCAGTACCACCCCCAATGTCATGTGTTCCCTGGTAAGATCTGACCATAAAGTTGTCAACTTAAAAATTAAAATCAGTTTGGTTACCCCAGAAAACCCAGTAAAAGGAACTATTCCAAGGCAAACTACCTTTTATTATGCAATAGTTTGTCAAAATTCAATGGCCCTCCAAATCCAGAAAACATAGCAGCCTGTGCAGAATTGCTCACAGAAACTCTGTAGTGCTATGTCAATGGCTGCATAGAGGCTGTTGTATCTACCAGAAGTAATCTCAAAACTAACTAAAAAAAAAACACCCTGATAGCATCCCAAACTAAACAGGTTATACAACAAAACCAAAACCAAAATCATGGATATAATCAGGAAGTGTAACTCCCATAAAGATAAGAATTTCTAGGGATATCTCCTAGAGGTAGAAAACTTGGTAAAATATGTGTAAAACTGGCTAGGCTTGTAATGGCTCTTGAGCTGCTAGACTAGTAATCTCCTATGAACCTATAAGAACTCACTCATCAAAATAAACAAAGAACTAAGAGAGCTAATTAAACCTAATGAATCCAATTTTGATGCCAATATAGTCTCCCAGGCAAAGAACAAGTATAAGGCCTTCTTCAGCTATGTCAGAAACCTCAAAGGCAGCACACAGCAGTGTGCTGAACTGGTGGTTGATGGTGCCACATTCAGTGAGCTGAGTGATATAGTTGGCTGAAAAATTCAGTTCCAACTTTGGGCCTCACTCACCCCGAAGAAATACCTTCAAATATAACCCCTCCAACTATAAATATAGAGCATTACCTGGCTGCACTCACTAAGACCAAGAACACAACCACAATGGGCTCCAAGAATATTCCAGGATGCCTCCTGAACAGTCTGAACCATAACCTGTCAGGTCCACTGGACTTGCTACTTAACTACTCTTAAAGCAGACTTTCTGCCATAAGAATGGAGAAGTGCAACAGTTACCTCTCTTCATAATGGTGGACCATCAACAGATTCCAGAAACTACAGACCCTTTAATCTGACTAGTCTTAAATGCAAAGCCATGGAAAAAATTACAATGGAAATGATCAACAAAGACATAGAAGACCAGCAGGCACTGGATCTATCCTAGTTTGGCTTTATCAAAGGAAGGTCATGCCTACTGAACTTGGTGGATTTCTTTGAGAAGGTCATCAAGGCAAAGTATGAGGGTAAAACAGTGCATACTGCTTACCTTGACCTAAATACAGCATTTGCTACAATACCCCACTCTGGCATTGTTAACATCGTCATCATCACCATCAGCCCCTTTTCCCATTTTCTACATGTGGTCAGGGTATCGTGTTAACTGTCGCCATGTCTCGCGATATACTGCCACACTCCTGCCTTCTTCTAAACTCATGCCTGACTGTCACAGATTTTCTTTCACACAATCCATCCACCTCTTTGCTGGACATCCTCATTTCCTCTTAGCTTTTTCCTGTCTGTCCCAAATCTTTCTCACCAGATTGTCTTCTGCTTTCCTGCATGTGTCAGAACCACTGTAATCTGTTCTTTTTGATCTTTTCTGCAATTGGAACTACTTTGGCTTCTGCTCTTATGTCCTAATTTCTTTGTCTGTCTCACAATGTGAATCCTATCACCTTTCTCAAGCACTTCATTTCCATCACCTCTGGCTTCTTCATCTGCTCTGCCTTTGCTGCCCAAGTTTCTGTACCCACACAGTAATACTGGCTGCACCACTGTCTTGTACACTATACTTTTCAGCTTCTTTGGCATTCTTCTGTCATAGACTACACCTGAAACTTCATGCCAGTTGATTTCTTCATTCATACTTCCCTTCTCCTCAACAACCCCTCCCAGATACTTGAAGCTATTTACCTGTTTTACTATCTTCCCTTCTATCTCAATTTTAGCTTCTTCTGATTTCCCCAATTTGGTGCCATTAACACTGTCTTATCTGTGCTTAGTTTCATCCCATGTGCCTTCAGTTTTGCATTCCATTCCCCTATCCTTTGCTGAAGTTCTTGCTCAGAGTCTGCCTGTAATGCCACATCATGTGGATACAGTAATTTTGTTGATCTGTCCCCTCCAACCTGTTTGCTAATGTTGTCCATCACCAGTATGAACAGCAGTGAGCTGAGAGCTGAACCCTGATGTATACACACTCCCACAGGGAACCCCTCTTTGAGGCCGAACACTGTTCGTACTTGAGTCATTGGGTTCTTGTACATAGCCTGTATTAATTCTACCAATATTTCTGCGACTTCGAACCACCGCAGTACTGCCCAACTCAGCTTTCTTGGGACCTTGTCATATGCTTTCTCCAAGTCTAGGAATGCCCAGTTGGATTATTTCCTCAGCTCTAGCTTCTTCTCAACTATCTGTCTCACTGCAAACATGGAGTCAGTTGTGCTGCATCCTGATCTGAATCAGAAGTGCTCATCTCCCATCATACATTCCACTACTCAGTGTATTTGTTTATCAATTACCCTCTCCAGAACTTTCATGCAATGTGATTGGAGTTTAATGCCTCTGTACTGCACACAGTTGTGAATGTCCCCTTTGTTCTTGAACACTGGCATGCATATGCTTATTCTCCATTCATCTGGGATACGCTTTTCTCTCCACACTGCATTGAGTAACCTCAGGAGCCATTTCTCCCCTATCTCACCCAGCATCTTTATCATATCTGCTATGACCTGAGCCTGCTGATTTCCCTGACTCCATTTTCCTTAGTGCTGTTCCTACCTCTTCTAGGGTGGGCTCCTCTTCTTCTCTCATCAGAGGCTGTTTCTGGGGCAGTACACCTTCTGTAGGGTTTTCTTCATTCAGAAGCTGATGGAAATGTTCCTTCCATCTGCCTTTCACGTCCTGTGGTGTCCTGTGGACTAGTGAGTAGGTTGTTGCTGACATCTCTTATGAAGGGTGTCTGACTATCTTTTTTATCTTTCTGTCATTGCCTTGCAACCTGATATAGTTTCTTTCTTTGTGCCACCTACTGAGTCACATTCCAGAGGTTGATAGAGTGCCTCCGATGTCCTATTATTGCAACTCCCTTAGATTCTTTGTTAGCCAACCAGTATTCCTTCCTAGTCTGGTCAGTCTTTTCTATCTCTCATTTTTCCTACACTCCTTCTTTCTTTCACTCACTTCCTGGACTTCTGCATTTCACCACCAGCTTTCCATATGTACCTTAATTCCATACCTGATTCGGACATATCTTTCTGCAGTCCTAACACATGCTGTTTTGAGGCACTGCCATTCTTCTTCAACTTCACCTATTTCCTGTTCTTGGGATGCTAGAGCCCTGAGTAATTCCTTGAACTGCTGTACTTTCTCTCTAGTCAACTTCCAGATCTTCAGCCTGGTCTCTGTTGACTTTAGAGCCTTCTCTGACCACTGCTTGCAGATTGTGGCAACCAGGGGTTTATGCTGTGGTTTCACTGGAGATGACTTTGCAATCATGGATTTGAGGAAGTCTACCTGAGTTGCATGTTGGCTACTCTTGTATGTGATCCTGGTACTGTCTCTCTTTCTGAACCATAGTCAGTGAAGCTACATTAAATGTAGCAATTCTCAGTTCATATGTGGGCAGGTTGATTAGTGTTACGTCCAACTTTCGCTCAACAGAGCTATCCTGGGGGTAACACAGGCTGAGCAACTAGACACAAACTAGTAGCTTATTGACCCAGGGCTGCTGGGCTTTATGGTAGGCACACACTGGCTAATAGGGGCATATACACCCCCTCCCACCATCTGTTAGCATGGGTTCCTGGCATAGGAGGGGTTTTCAACCCACTTATAACCTGTAACTACCCATGTCCATTTTGGCGACATTAGTCATCATGACTTAATCACCTAGGGCCGTATTTTACACCATTAATTGGCTAGCTTTGCCACAGCACGCAGTCTGTGATCAGTGTTCTCTTGAGAATACTAGTTGGAAAAACTCAGCATCTTTTTCAGAGGTGAAGAGAACCCCACAGAGACAGAGGGAGAACATGTAAACTCCACAGAGACATTGGTCAGAGGTCAGGATCAAACCTTGTACCTTGTCCATGGGAGGCAAAGACCGTAGCCATTATGTCAACTGTTCTCCTCCTGAAGATAAAGCTAAATAAATAACATCAAAGCACAATTTTTCATTTATAGCTATTTTTATATTGTTATAGAACATAATGTTACAGGTGGCAGATCTGTTTTCAACATATGCATACTGATACATTATTTCAAGTCCCAACCTTTCCAGTTCCAAGAATAACATAACCAATATTACCTTCTCCATTATTTTTCCATAACATAAAAGTAGACTTAAGGGTTTGTAAGTCTGAGTTGTCCTACCATTCTTTCCCTTAAAGAAAGGTGCACATCTCCAAGCTTAACGATCTCCCCATATTTATACGGCCTAGTAAATAATAAAAATAATGGTACTGTAAGTTCTTGCTTAAGTGTTTTCAGGTTGTTATTACTAATTCTGTCTCCTCACTGTGCTTTGTTTGGATCTGGTTTGCATAATCCTTTTTCAGCATAATCTAATTTGATTTCAGAATCTATGATTATGTCACTAGGACAACTTATCACCCCCTTTGTGAAGCTAAACTGTTTTGCATAAGATTTTGTGAATATATCTATAATGTGTTGTGTCTGATAATAAATTATCGAATCTACTCAGGGTTTATCAATTTGTATGAATTTACTCCTTCCACATATATGTATCTATAAAATGGTTTCCTATTACGCTCAATGTCTTTATACAAATTTTCTTCAAACTGTTCTTGATCTTGTCTCATGCTAAGCACCTATATAACATGCTGGATAGCCAGCTAGCTCACAGATAGAACCCAGGGAGTTATAACTGATGAGACCACCTCCTCAAAGAGGCCAGTCACCAGTGGAGTCCCTCTAGTCTCTGAGCTGGGCCTACTCATCTTTGGCATCTACTTTTTAGACGTTAAGGCTACTGTCAAAGGCCTCTGGCTGACCAGTTTGCAGATGATTACAAACTGGGAGCATTCATAAAATCCCTCAAGACACTAATATCTTACAAGAGGGTCTAACAAAGACAAATGCCTGGTGCCAAAGCCATGAGTTAAAACTCAGTGCAAAGAAATGCATTATACTGTCATCAATAAAACAACCTTAAGAGTTGGACCACTAGTCAGGGATCTGGGAACACATGTAGACAGTAACCAGGCCTTCGACCAGCATGTATCCAAGGTAGCAAAAAAATCTTTCTATGATGCTCAACTTATAAGTCAGTGCATGGCATGTAGGCCCATGGAAGTCATTGAACCACAATATTTGGCCCTCATCAGGCCCCTCATTGAGTATAATGCCCCCTTCAGTATGTAGCTGAGCAGACACATACAGTAACTGGAACATCACAATGTCCTATGCAGATTGCCTCAGTCTCTAACTCTATACTTGGTCTCCGACAGACTACTGAGAGGTGATCTATACCTGCCATAAAAGGCATGCTTGGACTCTGATGAACCTTTAGCACATCTGCAAAACAAACAGCATCAGAACTACTAGATCTAAAGCTACATTTTGCTTGCAACATAAATAGGACATGTTGCAGGGGCAGATATCTATGTCAGAGAATTCCCCTTTTCTGGAGCAGGTTCCCCATCTATGTGAAATAAAGTTCCTCCATAACCCTATTTAAGTGTAGCTTGGACCATTGGATGGGAAATTAACAACTCAACCCTGGTCTGCACCCACATCTGTGATAAACAGAGGCAGTCAGTAAATCATGCCATAACCAGTAATCACCTCTATATAAATGTCTAAAACATATAACTTGTGGGAGACATTTGGGTTGCATGGCTAGACTTATAAAGACCCTAGTAATTGTTTGCCTATTATACACTTATGAACCTACTAAAGCTATTGATTAATGAGTAAAAGCATATAGCCCTCAACAAAGAAATCTATTAAGAACAGTAAAATGACATGGAAAGGCAGATCTAACTGGAAACTCATCGGCTGTAATAAGGCCAACTGCAAAACTAAACAAGTGTGTTTTGGAATAACTCCTAAAATCCACCCCCCGGCCACAGAGACAGGAGCTTACAGAGATGTGGAGCATGTAAGACAATGATACAAATATCAGAATATTTGAGTCACGCCCAAAGAAACTGTTTATCCCATACCGCAAGAGTAAATTCACATTTTTTGGCTAGGACTTTGTAGTGCTAGTGTACTGCTCAGTGGCAGGACCTCACAAACTGCTTTCTGTGAATCCGGTAGCAGTGATTTACATTGCATTAAAATTAAGGGGAGATGTGGGCTAAATTAAATCCAGAGTCATAACTGCTAGTTAGTAAAATTTTGGAAGAAACTGTCATGGCATTCTTCTTAAGAGGTTTAGATTACAATGTTTTAAGATCTGCTTCACAATTCTGTCTTCAAAAGTTGATGATATAATAACTGTGTGAAAAGATGTTTCTTGTCCAATATCATCTTGTAGAATAGAAATGCTCAGACACTGTGCCATTATTCATGAGATAAAGCCCCATGAAGTCATATTTGAAGCTTTATGTAAACTTACAAACTTTATTAATGTTACAGGGAACTGTCTAGAGTCATAACTTTGCCAACTAGTAAATTTTGGAGCAAAATTGTTAGAATGCTCATCATAGTGCTGTATGCTTTGAAGTTTATAAAATGTCATACAAGGAATTATGCAAATTTGTAAAAATGCTGAGCTTAAGTAAAATTGCAAGGAAAGAGTCCTGAAATTAAATAGACTCATCCCTTATATCAGCTACGTTTCAGAACAAAATATTCAGATTCAAGATCAGGCTTATTACTGTATGTCTTTAGCAGTTCATATGATAAAGGCCAGATAAAATAACAGAGCATAAATAAACATGTACTAATAAAAGAATATTAAGATACAGATTTCCTCATGTGGTTGATGAGCACTCTCATGAAAATGAAATTCTGTTATGTCTTCCCCCTGACAGTATGCACATTCCCACAAATGCTCCCTGAAGGCTGCCATGCAGGTGCAATGTGTCACACTCAAGCAGACTTTCCTGGCACATATAGTACAGGCTGAGCAGCTCTTTTTCATGTAGTTGTTGGCACTGTAGTAGGCTAGACCACCTCCCTTCCCTTCAGCATGGATGACCAGGCAGTGGCCATTCACTACCTCCATCTCTGTGTTCATTAGGTCCACCAGTGTCTAGGCTCCAAGTTCATTTCAGGTAATTTGGATTACGCTTGTGGCTTTTTGTCCCTCTACTCTAGACTACCAATTATGCTGCCATAGACATTTTTACACAATCAGGTGCTGATTGGAAAAAGTAGACTTCAAATATAGACTGAATATAACCTTGTCAAAGCAATACTGTTTTTGCTAAAAGTTATAAAAACAATAAAAATATGATACCATAAAAATAACAACACTGCTGGTAAATACACTCAGAATTTAAGGTACCTTAAATCTGGCATAACCACCTGCTCATGTGCCTGGATTTTGGGTAGGGGAAATAGTAAGGTTAAGAACATTGTGTAGATCTCCCCAGGATTTCTCAATGTCTGCCATATCCTCTGACAGGATCTCAGAAGTAGAAAGAACCTTAATCTGACTCAAAAGATCCCTCCAGTAGTGGCTCACTAGATATAGGAATGAATTTACTGGCTGTGTGGATGGAGATATTGAAAAGATTATCATGAGAATGTCCCCATACTGTAATCACAGGAGTTCTACTGACTAATAAAACTTCTTCACCTTTTTCATAAAATGCAATTTACTAGGAGAGTCAATGGCTGAAGACTCACATTTCTTAGACTCAGCTGAGCCCTGTACTGAGAATTTAACCACTTCTATACAGTTGCAAGAAGAATATTTTAAATGGTTCACCAGAAAGTGTTCCACTTGTGCAGATATTAGAAATGATATTTGGGAACTGCCCCCCCCTTGTTACACTGAGGTGGGCTGAATACCTCAGTTGGATTTGATACCCCATTTTATGGCAGGTGTCTTAAAAAGACCACAAGGGCTTTCCTTTTATAATACGGAGATGTACTCTACTTAGGAGCCATGTGCACTTCATGTCCGGGTTTTAGGTTCTAACTTCGCTACACGCTTTTTATGGATCACCTCATGATCATTATAATCAAACACTTAAGGAGGAAATGATGAGACAGATTACTGGCTTTAAATCTTTAAATCACAAGGTGAGTCCATTCAATGATCGGTGGAGTCATGACACCCAAAACCTTTATGAGTTCTTTATTTATAAGTTGATGAGGTTCAGCATCTTTTACCTTCATTGTCAGGCCAATAATCTGAATCTTGTTGCATCAGGCCTGATTTTCTATCTTGCCTAGCTCAGATTCCAAACACTCTGCTTGCATTTCCTGCATGGCTATAGAATGTCTTGTTACAGTGGCACACTGCTCCACCAGTTCTCCCTCCTGCATCCCCACGGCTGATTGGATTACTTACAGCTGGGAGTGATGATATGCTGTGACTAATTTGATGTCCCAGATATCCGATGGCATGAACTTTATAACGTTCAAAAGGGATTCCAGAGAAGCTCTTCCTTGACTTTTCTCTCCATATTTAAGTTTCCACAGTAACAGTTGCCATGCAGACTCACATGAACATTACCTAGTAAGAGCATATTCTCTAGTGCTGGGTCTAAAGCAAAAGTGAGTGCCAGATCTTAAGTCAGTCTTTATGTTTTACATGCTCAAAGTACTATTTTATGCAAATAATAAATACATAAACAAACAAATGTATCACTACCTGCAAAGGGAAGCCAATCAGAATGCCACTGAGACATCCATACTCATAACCTTTCATACCCTGAAAACCCTTGGATTTTGAATAGCTGAAATATCGATCTCTTTCATGTCTCCTCAAAAGAGAAATGTACTTTTTACTCGAGGACTGTAGATGCTGTCTGGTTCGATTCTCAGCTAAAGCATCTTCTGCGTGGAGACATGCGTGAATGGGCGTACCTTCGTTAAAGGTTGTACATCAGGGCTGGTAACTCAGCAAGTAAAAATCAACTACCAATCATTAGCATACCGGAGTTCCGCTGTGGCAACCCCTAACCAGGAAAAGCCGAAAGACACAACAACAACTCGAGGACTGTTCTTTATTAAACACACATGCAAAATTTCAAACTCATAATACCATGAAATTATATCTAGCTGTTCAAGGATGCTACTTTTTCAAAGCTTAAATTCCACAAGTTATTAATTTCTTGCCATTCTTTATTCATTGATTTGCTACTGTTAGTACATGTTAACTTAATCCACCTAGCAACCAAATTGCAATGAATGATTGCTCAATCATGCATAATGCCTAATTCTAACCTGAAGTATAAAGGAATGTTCTTGATAGACACAATGGTTTTCTAAGTATTTCATCAACATTTTACAAATTGTGAAAGCCATTAAACAGAATGCTTTGCTCTATAAGCAGTCAGAGGATACATTTTCATATACAGAGTCTATCAGGAATGGTAGGGTCATGCTTCCTAATATCATATCTACTATTAAAAAAGTATGTTGCATCCTTTGAATTTTGTATTTTAAATATTTGAGCTGAGATAACCACCTTCTTCTTACTGAAAAAAAAATCCACAATTACATCTGAGCAGTTACACTTTCCAAAGAGAGGCACAGTGGAACATCAGATAGCATTGCTGCCTCACATCAAGAGGTTTAGCACAAACTAGAAAAAGCAAAACCACCACAAAACTGAAAAAAGACAGGAAGTGTAGTACTGCTGGAGAATTTAATATGTTCTGGTACCTCGGCTAAATGCCTTCAGAGGAATAATTTCAAAACACACAGCAGATAGTTTTATACAAATGCAATAATCACATTCAATTAAACAATTATGTATTTTAAAGAAACACCATTCCAGAATCACCCATAGAAATACCTACACATAATATTTAATTTAATTCCCAAAAGTAAGCCCCTAGGGGCAGGTGTGCCAAAATTCAAAATGAATCTATTTTCTAAATTCAACAATTTTAAAGTAAAACTATCTCCCCCTTCAAATGAGGGCCTAGCCAATACACTGAAGAATAAAGACTCATCGAAACTCCCATGAATACTGCGAAAATGCTGAATAATAGGACTATCTAACCTATGTTTCCTAATATCCCCCAAATGTTCAAGAACACAAGTTTTAATCATACATTTGGTTTGACCAACATACCACTTGATAGGAGAACACCCGCATCCGAAAATGTAAACAACTCCACAGGACTGACAATCAAATCTATCTTTAGCTACAAATTTGGCACTGTTAATCCTTGTGCCTAAAATGTTCTTGACTCTCACATCAAGAGGTTCTCAGGTTCGATTCTTAGCTGGAGTGCCTTCTGTGTGGAGTATGCACATCCTCCCAGTGCTCACATGGGTTTCCTCTGGGTTCTCCAGTTTCCTCCCATAGTCCAGAGACATGCAGTAGTTGTATTGGACACTCTAAATTGTTGATAGTTGCATGTGTGTGGTATGGAAGAAAGCCGCAGCAGGGCTAGCTCCTGGTGGTGTGAACCTAGGTTCTGGATGATTGCCACTGTTGAAGTGACATCCCAACCTCATGTGCAAAAATGAGAAAAGGAGTTGTGGATGGAGTTACACTTTCCAGGTTTTGCGTTTCATTTTAAATTTTGCATTTTTTATTTCCTTAAATTGTGAATCATAAGCTTAGATGTATTTGGATTTCTTCTAACCTGATATAAAGATATACATTGTTTCACACGTGTTATTTGCCTCTCAAGTGTTTCCTTCAATTTTGCCAAGAATACCAGGTTATTTTTAGATCTAAGGATTTCACACAGGTTAGAAGACACATTGGCCATGTAAATTAAGAACAGCTACAGAGCTATCATAACTCATCTTACATACCTCCTAGTGTCAAAGGTCTCAGTGAAGTGTCCTTTTCCAATAATATAGGTGTAAAATATGAAAATAATGTACACTGACCCATTGCCAATTTCCAAAGTACAGCTTTGCTAACATTATCAAATGCAGAGTCTAAATCAATGAACAAACTACATAATGCTTGCGATGAATTATAGTATACTTTTCAGTGAAATGCTTTATATTTAACAAGGATCTGTCTGGATTCTTTTAGAAGTGTAGGTAAAATGGGCCCATATCTCCTAGCAGCATCGTCATGCAGTCAGCTCATTGTTAGGTTTAACTACTCCTGAACTTTGCTAAGTTAAAATAATGCAATATACTGAATAGAAATTAATTAAGCAAGTGGCTGACTCTTTTTTAAAGTATTCTAGAAATGTTCTGTATAAAAAAAATATTAATGAATCCCGGGTTGACAACAATTATCTTTTCCATGCATCTGTTAACATATGGGAGGGGTGTGCAATGAGTTGACAATGGGTGCACTGGGTTGAGTATGGAAGATTTCCCCTCAAAACATCATTATTCTTATTCCACCCTCCCAGAAATGAATGGGGAGCATCCCAGTCTTCACCCGGAAGTGAACACTACCCAGTGTGCCATTGAATACATGGAACCCCTCCCTCCTCCTGAGAGAGGAGAGAGGGCCATGCCCCTTCACTCCGCCCCCCCATGTGACGATTGGGGAGAGATGGGTGAATGCTGCCAGCCTAGTCAAATAGAATTTGATACATAATTCTATCAACTGTATAAATAAATGTAAAATACAGGCTTGTGTTTTTAAATGTAAGAAAACACTGTAAAATGTGAACTTCAAGATTGTTGCAACATTGCCATCTGCTGTAAAAAAAACCAAGCCAAGTATTTCAAATGTGTCTTTGCAAGCTGAAAAGATCTTATGAATCTCTTTAATGTTAGAATTTGGGTCCAGGGCAGCTGGATGAAGATTTCATGCCCATTGTTTTAAGGCTAAAGTTTATGACCAGAATTTAGATGTGGAATGTGTTTTATTGCTCTGGTTTCTGCTAGAATGTAAATGTGAAATGTCTTGTATTGCTGTAAGTTTCTGAGGAGGTGTTAGATTGCTAAATAATGCAGTTTGTGGCCTGAGAACTCAGACAAGGTGTTAAGATGATGCAATATGAATACTGGGAAAACCTAAGTGTCACAAATGATGTAATTTTGGGAGGTCCTTAGAGACATGTTTGTTAGTAATGTTTAAATACTATTTATCACAAGAGACTGAAAGCATTTTGATCTTGGATATCCACTTATCAGCACTCTGCCTTATGCTCACATGTAAGTTTTAGCACTGTTATTTCTTGTAGGAATAGTTAAAGCTAGTAAAGATTAATTTGGTATTTTTTTTTTAAATCAGACCTGTCCTACTGTATTATTTTAAGTTTCTGTGTGATCTCTGAACTCTTAGATATCTCTGTGGTGTAATATTTTTGTCTTGTGGTTTAATTATTTATTATTAAATATTTTTAAAACCTTCTACTTGTGGCTGATTTGTGTAGAGATAAGCTCTAGAGTGTATTGCATATTTATAGAGGTTATTGTAATAGGCCACTCTAAAGTAAGCCTTGACTGTTAGTCATACTACCATTGGATAATACTATTGCACAGTAATAATTGGACACCATTTTAAGGGTCTTTTAGTAGCTGATATTATTAACTGGATGGTGGCAGTAATTATTACCATATAGTCTGGGTAAAGGGGCACACCTGGAGAATCTGTGTCAGCCTTTCCCAGGAGTGTCTGTGAAGTTGTATAAATATTTATCTCAAAGTGTGTGTGTGTGTGTGTGTGTGTGTGTGTGTGTGTGTGTGTGTGTGTTGTGTCAGCTACTTGGCAGGGACATGAAGCACTGGTTGGACAGAGAGGGTACTGGAGATTCTAGCTTGCCCAGTTAGGCTGAGACCTGGACCCTATAGCTGTGACAGTGGGGAGTCTTATTGGGGACCTGGTGAGCAAGGGAGCAACCAGCCCCAGACTCGCTGTGATCTCTGTGTGCACTTAAAGGAAATTGTACTTTACTGTGTGTATTAGTTATCCTTTTCTCTTCTGTAAGACAACCTCCCTGGTATCAGTGGTGAGGATTGAGGGTCCTTGATTGCTCGGCCAGGCATGGTCATCACACCCCCATTAACACCTTTTTTGTTACTTTTTTGAACCACTGAATTTCTAATGGCTGGATTGTCTTTCCTTTTCAGAAATGTCTTACAATCTGAGAATTTAACAATTCTTGCATTTAAAGCACTATAAAAAATAATTGCCTTCATTTACAAAAGTGATGTCTCTATACACTCCTTCCAAAAAATGTTTTTATTTCCTGATGTACTAATTTGGGGATAATTAAGCACACTTATAAGATATATTGTCTTGCATTTTACACTGATTTCAATTCATAATATTTCTGAAGTTTTTATTAACTTTGAGTTAAGACCCAATGAAACTTTTACCATAGCAAGTAAACCTCCTCTGGACCATCCATAATCTTTACTTTTAACAGCTAAACCTCCTTTTGACCATTTATAATCTTTACTTTTAACAAATGGAACTGAAAGCACTATGACAATTTGCATTACAAAGTTACATTCTCATTCATTCAGGTTTCTTATATATTAATGATCTCAAAATCCTGCATGAATACCTTTGTGTTTTTTTCCAATTGTAGCAGCCAAGCCTGCTATATTTCAGGTTAGCACTATTAATTCCCTATGTCCTTGGGATAAACAAATGGAGAATGCCCCCCCCCCATCAGAATCTGGTCTGATAATTTTACATATGCTTATTATTCCACCCTATGCAATATGTATATATATTTGCAGTTTATTAGCCTACATCAAATGTATTCCTTTATTACTTACTTGCTCATTTCATTTGGCAACTGGGATAACACAGTAAGAAAAATGTCCATTTTCAGCACAAAAGTCATGGAGAGAAAAGCTCCAAAATATTTTGATATAAAATAGTAAGTACACCCCGTTTCTTTCAAAAAGAGGTTAATTTATAACATAAATGGCTTTACGTTTTTCTATGAAAAGGTGATAACACAAACTGTATGTGCCATTAAACAAAATAAAGTTCAGTTTGCTTCTAATGTTTGTGGCCATATTGGAAAAACAGTTGCTTAAGGTTAAAGTATTTTTGAACTATTCATTTTGAGAGAGGAAAATTACATAATTCAGAGACCCAAGGTTATTATGTAAACAGTTAAAATAGAAAATTAATGAACATTTCTCAAGTTACATACAGGCTATCTATAATGCTAATTATCTATATCTTGAAAATTTCTCTACCAAAATTGCAAGACTTGGAAAATAGAAGAAAAATTTGGACCAGGTGCATATCTGCTGAGTTACATTTGTTAAAAGCTTGTTGACTTATTTTTCAATCACTGTATCACAGCTTGCTCTTTTAAATTATTTTACCCAAAGACATGCATTGAAGGGTTATCTATTACACTACTGTTGCTCTTTCAATAGCCTGAACCAAGGAAAATTTGTGATAAACATGTTCATTAGTATTTTTATCCCTGATGGCTCATAGAATGTACAAACCCTTTTTCTATTAGTTACATTTCTCTTTAGTCAGCATTTGGCTTTACTGCTTCCTGGCACTGGCCTTGTAATCATTCATTAACAGTTTAAGTGGTAAACTGAAGTAACAGTCATTCTGTTAAGCTGAGTTTGATTCTCACATCTTCTTTCTGAGTATTATGCAACCATTAACGATTGAGTTAACCAGACAAAACCTTGCACATCTTTCTTGAAAACAGCCTTTTGTATCGAATATATTTTATATTGCTAATGAAGACTACATGTATGTTAAGGTAACAACTCTTTAGATTACTGTTGAAAGATCATTTATTAAAGTCAACAAGCAGTCTTTATAAAAGAAAGGCAGAAACATATATCTCAAACATTACTCAGGCTTGCCACTTATTTTGATTCTTAGATTACCAAATAGTACCAGGAGAAGGCAATACTCTAGATTACACAGTGAAAGTATAATTTAAAAGCATAACAATGTCATAATTTATGAGGGTATATATAAACACTATAAACATTAATGCAGATGATTTCATGGCATTTTTTTACATCAAGTGCCAAGTTTGGTGAGAACTTAATATTTTTTGCTCACTTGTCACACACTCTCTTCCATATATTAATGAATAAAAGATGGGAAGGTATGGACTTCAGGAAACTATGCATTTAGCCATGGGGTGGTTGTGTTTAAACAGGGTAAGATAATCAGCAGTGAGCCAAAACTGCGTTTGAGCTATGTGTAAGTAGCTTTTGCTTGGTGTCTACCACTAGTCAAGTATGAAACTCAGAAGAACAAATATACACTCTATCTGCATTGTTAAGTCACACATATGGTTTTTCATAGCAAGAAGAGATTTTGAGAATTATACTGGGAACTTATGAATGAAATTATTGCTTCAAGGTTTGCCAGTCAATGGGGCAGTTATCTGAAGTATTTAAATGATATTTTTATAAGGCAGAAAGGGACACCATTCCTTTTGGAGGAATTTATTACTTTTTTGCAGTTTACATACAATAGTTCACGTGATAGTATTGATTTTTCATATGTTGACATCTACAAAATGATGTTTCCAAGACATTTTCTGCAACAGTTATCTTCATTTTCAGAGCTGTCACCCTTATAAATAGAAATTAACAGCAGTAAAAAAAAACACATGCTCCATGAGTCCAGGTTAGTTTTGGAAAATAGTGTTTTTACTTGCAATTAGGTTATTTAATTGAACTGTTTAAAGAAAGGGGTGATCCATCTGATTTGTTGCAGAATACAATACAAGACGTCTTCCATGACAGAATGACAAATTTACACCTATTTTAATGGGCAGAAAGGATAAAGTACAGTTACACAAGGGTAATCCACTTACAGAATTGTATTTTAATGTACTCTAGTGGGGTGCACCAAATTAAGACTGTTATTAACATTCACTGGGGTACTCTTACCCACTTTGAAGACATTAAAGACATTGTGGGGTCACATCTCTATTATACATTCAAAAGGGATGGAAATATTAAAAATGAGTTGGAGAAATGTGTTGTAACTAAAGTAGCTGCTTTTGGAACATATAAGTGTAATATTCGTAATCAGTGCTCATTCATTAAGTTTAATAATTCATAAACAATTTTTATGGAAATTAATCAAATTATTAAACTCCCTAAGGCCAATTTCTGCACCAGGGCAGTGATTTATTTTAGTGATGTGTCCCCCATTCGGAACATTTTATTCTGGGAAGACTGTGCATGCGCTTATGGTGTGCACTTATGAGCACAATTATGCCATTAGAACTGGCAGCACAAAAAATGCTTTATTCAAACACAGTTTAAACTGTTCAAGTTCTGTTAGGATTTTATTCACTGCTTTGGAAAAGGTGGAAGAAGGCCTTCTTGCGAGGAACTGTAAAAAAGCATTTAGAGTGCAGGGAACTTTGGTGGCAAGTGATGCTGCAAGTGAACATGTCCTGTG
Organism: Protopterus annectens; assembly: GCF_019279795.1. Taxonomy (NCBI): domain Eukaryota; kingdom Metazoa; phylum Chordata; order Ceratodontiformes; family Protopteridae; genus Protopterus; species Protopterus annectens. The sequence goes on along the minus strand of NC_056744.1, from coordinate 265,655,950 downwards.
CCATTAAAGATTCTATCAGTATTAATTGCTTATTAGAGAAAACAGGTAATTATTTTTGATGTATTAATTATTTAGACCTTGTATTTCATTTTTGATTTTTTATGTTATATTTTAATGAATTGTATTTTTGTGTAGATGTTGAATGTTCACTGTTTATGTCACTGTGTCTCTTTAAATCTGTAGGTTGCTAATCACATGATTATGGTGTAGTTTTTAAATGGATTTTGATTAATGAAAGATTTATTCTGAGGAAGTGTGTTTGGATATCAGACAAAAGTGCTAAAACATTTATTAAAATGTGTTGTATGGACATTTCCTTAAATATTGTACGCAATTATTTATTTATTTTTAACTTGTTCAATCTTAGAGCAAAGCAGATGATTTTATGAGATCATTGTGTGCTGTTTGCAAGTGCTTTTCACTACCTTAGGGTTATGTGACCAGGAAATTGTTATATAAAAGTCTAAGTGGTGTGTGTGTGTGTGTGTGTGTGTGTGTGTGTGTGTGCGTGTGTGTTGGGAGGAGGTGTACCAGAAGGCTCACCTCCTGCAAAAAGCACTTATTGTGAAGTTGCTATTTTGTATTACATGGAATAAGGAGTTTCTGAGGTATTACAAATGACCAATTTATATAAAAGGGATGCCATTACGATCTGTCATAGATGTTCTTCTTTCAGCTTTTCCCGGTTAGGGGTCGTCACAGCAGAACTCCAGTCCGCTAATGAATGGCAGTAGATTTTTTATGGGTGCCAAGGTGCCAGCTTGATGCCCAACCTTCAATGAAGGCACACCCATTCTACGGATGTCTTTCGCATGCCACTTGACCACGGGAAGGACATGTAGACTCCACACAGAAGGCACTCCAGCCGAGAATCGAACTGGAGAACCTCTTGCTGTGAGGTAACAACGCTACCGCTGCACCACCATATAGTAAAAACTTGTATTTGCTCTTCTGTCTGAAATTCTATTCCCTGTTCAGTACAATTCCTCACACTTAAATTGCTCTACCTTCCTTTATTTGTATCCTGCCGTACCATCACTCCACTGCTCTGCCGTGGTTTCAACTTTCTCTTCTTCATGCTTTCACCATGAAACTTTGCTGTAATTTTTTCCCACTTATCACTCAATTCTTTTTTTTATTTGGCTGAAGTCTGCTTGACATTTAAATGTTCTAGAGAAACCATAAACTGGTTTTGCATTAATGATGACCTGATGTTGGCTCTCTTCATACAACTCCTTTAACAAAATGGAATTCATTTACTGGAACCTGCCTTGTGTATTTTTGTTATTAAAAAAAAAAAAAAAAAAAAAAAAAAAAAAACAGGCTGGCTCTGAAGTTACAGAGCACATTAATTTAATAAAACAATATAAACTCACCAGCTGTTATGTACCAGATGTTTTTTTATAAGGGAATAAAACAAAAACGCACAGTGTGCACTTAAAAAAAAATAAAGCAAATTATATTAGTGATAGGGAAACTGTTCAGACTTCTTTATATGAATGGCTATTATTAAATCTATGATTTGAATGCAGATTATACATTTCTTGAGAAAGTTTTTTTTAATACCATTGAGAAAGAATTGCTAACAGAAGTAGAGATGTTATACTCTGAAGTGGAGTCTCCCAGTAGTTTTCAGCAATTTAACAAATTCTATAATTACACATTTTTATACATTTTGAAAATTAGCTTAATCATACTAAATGAAAGAAACTGCAGTGAGACCAAATGATTTTTGAAATGGGGAATTTTTTTATTGGTCTAAAACTGGAGAAATACACAATCCTGATACTATAAGCCTGAAACCATTACCATTTTTGCCCGCTTACACCCTGTCCCCAAATATACCTCAAGTTTACCTCCTTTTGGGTATATCCTATAGTTCACAAGCTGGTTGCCTTCATTCAGAGGATTTTTTAAAATTATCATAACTGGTTGAAATATGTTCATTTTGGAAAACCAATCCTCAGAACAAAAGTGGAGCTGTGATGAGGAAAAGGAGGATGTATGCTCATTCCAGAGTTGATAAACCATGTAGCATGTGCACATGTGTGAAGTCTGGATATGCTAAAATATTGCAGCAATCTACTGACCATGTGCATTTTACTGTCCTGTTGTCCATTTAAACAGCTCAAATGGTGTCCTCTATGCAATTCCCTAAATCCTGGCTAGCATTTTTTTACCAGGATTTAATCTAGAAAATGACATTGTCACAGCAGGCACTGACTTTGGCAGTGGCCTCATCTGGTATAGTAGGGAGTCCAAAATCTTTCTTCACCAGTTGTACAGGGACCATTGTGAGAACCGCTGGGTGATTATGAGGGCCCCTTTTATAAAGAAGATGCCTGGCACTAGCTTGTCAAGGTAGGGAGAGATGCCACTTATATTACCTGCTCTTGTGACAAGTGCAGTCACAAATGGAGTGACCCATCAAGTCATTACCTATACCTTCTGTGCCTGTGAGGAAAAAAAACTTTAGGCAGATGCAACTACCTTTTCATGTAAGCGTTCTGTTTTTGGATAGACACTGCATAGCAGGCGTAGTACCTTTATTTGCAATTGCCTTCTGTTGTCATGGATATGCAATGCTCATTACTGTTTGTTTTATATTTTCTACCACCACAGGAGATTGAAGAGAAGAGAACTGCCAACTAACAAAGAAGGCAGTACAGACTCTCCAGGTGGTGAGGTTAGGGTACTGTATTGCTGGCATACAGAGTAACATATAACTGATCAGTTGTGTTTTCCCATCTCCCTCTCTCTCTTTTTGCTTTTTGATTTCTTCTTTCTGTAGGATCAGGCCACTACATGAGTAGAATTGATCCACCTACCACCCGTGTTGCCCACCAGCCACTACATTAAAAAAAATAATAATAATAATAATTATATAAAAAAATAAATAAATAAAAGACTACTATTTTTTTTATTTTTTGCACCAGCCACTACACCAACCACTGAGTGCCCAGCAGTCCATAAGCATGCCTTTCTGTAGTGAAATGAAGGTCACCTTTCAGAAGGTGACCTAAAGAGTTCACTGAGGTCCCATAGTGCCACATGTCAGGAGGTAGGGAGGAGAAGGACCGTAATGTGAGAGTGCTGCAGATAAGTCCTCCTATATCACCTAGTGTGAAATGTCATGTTTGGTGAGGACTGAGCTGGACCAGCAGATCGATGCCTGCATTGCCAGATTGGAGCACCTCCTCAAGCAGCTTTAGAGTTGCAAGGCTGGATGGTCTTGGTCAAGGGGACTCAAGAGGGGGACCCTGCCCATGACTGCAGCCACTGAAGTGATTTGACAGGCTTTCCTCACTCTTCCCTACCCTTATCATTGTATTCCCTTTGTTTTGTGTCAGTCCCCATTTCCTGTGAAAGCCAATAATCCCCATCAGTGCTTGTCTGCTCTGTCTCAGTATGCATCTCTCCAGTTTTGTCCTCACTTATGAAGCAGTAAATCCATTGTCTGTGTTTTTCTGGATTCTTTGCTTGTTTGTCTGCCCCTACTTTTTCTCTATACTCTCCTTCTTATCCAGGCCTGCCCCTTTCCACCTTCCCCCTCTACCCTTTAAAATAACAGGCACTTGCCCCCAAAAACCATACATGCTCTCCTCTCACACCACAGTTCTCCTCCTCTTGTCCTTCTGTTTATTTCTCTGCCTGCTTTTCCCCATAAGTAGATATCCTAGCTCCTCATGTTCTTCCCATTTATATGATAAACTCAAGTGGCCTTTTGCTGCGGCACCTTGTACATGCTGAACACTGTGCTTCTGTAGCAGGTATGGAGATTCTGAAGCACGTGTGAATGTGCATAACAGTGGGTACCCCCGCCTGCATGTCACTGTTCCCAGTTCATGCAAACATTAATAACATAGCTTAGTTGCATTATTACTGCCACTATCTTAACTGCGAAGATTCATTATGCAACATTATCTGTGGCATGACTGAACTGCTTCAGTACTCATGCATTCCTAAACCCATCTGTCCATACTACTTATCTCTGCACAGTCAGACTGTGTTCTTTTCTGCACATTCCGAATTCTGTTTACAATCACTTTGCACATGTAATTTTTCTATTATGGTCTAATGAAGCTTCACATTCATAGCCTTAACCATGGCTTCTCCTAACATTCTGCTGAGAAGATTAATGTGTTCATGTCTATCTATATATTCTATATATATATCTATATATATATATATATATATATATATCTATATACACGTGTGTGTGTGTGTGTGTGTGTGTGTGTGTGTGTGTGTGTGTGTGTGTGTGTGTGTGTGTGTGTGTGTGTGTGCACGTGTGTGTGTGTGTTTGTGCACGTGCGTGCATGTATGCGAATAGCATAATTTCTCTGGTGTGCTTCATAATAACATATATAAGAAACCTATAAAATGTTGTAATTGTACAAAAAACAGTTTGCAGCCTCTTAGAATTTATGATAATGTCCTCACAAGTCAGGTATTAAGGGTTTCAAGCCTGAATAGTGATGACTCTTGCATTTTTGCAGAAATTGAATTGCATGGCAGAGGCTTTTTTTTTACTGAGAGGCTGCATATCACAATAAATTGATTCTGTTAAACAAATTATTGTCCAAAGCAGAATCTACAGCATTGCCTTATTTCTATGATAATTATGAAACTATGCAGGATTGTTATGTATGCTGTTATATTTATTTAACATATATTGCTACTAACAGACATTTATGTGGAATTTCTAAGAAACAATGGTCATTTTGCATGCCTCAGATTCTTTGGAAAATATTCTAAGCAACTTT
>NC_056744.1:265618684-265646184 GCF_019279795.1 Protopterus annectens | reverse complement strand
AATATGCATCTCTTCCACCAAATAGCAGAATACCCTGAGGTAGTGAGTGCTATAGACTGCACGCACATACACATCAAAGTACCACCTGGTGAGCGGGGTAGGGTCTACATAAACCACAAGGGCTTCCTCTCCATCAACTGCCAGGTCATGTGTGATGCCCAAGGCATTATAATGAATGTGTGTGCTGGCAGCCCTGGAAGCTATCACAACTCCCACATCTGGCATATGAAGCAGCTGTACCAGAGATTTGCCAATGGGGACATCCCATATGGCCACCTAGTCGGGGATGCTGGTTATGCACTGGAGCCGTGGCTGATGACACCCATCAGAAATGCACACACACCCGAACAAGAACTCCATAATGAGGCACACACACAAACCAGAATCATAATAGAGCGTGTGTTTGGGATGCTCAAGTCATGATTCCGGTGCCTGGACATATCCAGTGGAGCCTTGCAGTACTCTCCAGCTACATGTAGCCTGGACCACACCACAAAAGGAGGGGGTGTATCCATATTCATAAAGGATACCCACACCTCCAGGTTGGTGGCAATGCACGAAGCTTCAGAAACCATCCAGGTGCAACTAACCATAGGCAAAACTGCTCTACAAATTGTAGCATGCTACAGGCCACCCTCTCAAACTCAGGAACCCCACACAGCCTTCCTGAAGACACTGGAGGGTATAAATGTATCTCCAAACACCATCATATTGGGTGACTTCAACTACCCGAATATAGACTGGGAACATTACTCAAGCCCTAACTTTCTAGCCCAACGGTTCCTGGAGTTCATAAATTCAAATGCCATGGAACAGCTAGTCGCTGTTCCCATGAGAGGAGAAAATATACTAGATCTCATTATCACAAACATGGGGACAAAATGCTCCACACCAGAAGTATATCCCTCATTGGTGAGATCTGATCATAAACTAATCTCACTGGAAATCCACATCCCGCCCACCCCAAACAAAAAAGACCACAGTGAAGAACTTCTCTAAAGCAAACTTCACACTACTCAAGACTGGTGTGGTATCCTTCAAGGCCCCTGAGCCAGTGGAAACCACAACCCAAGCTGTGGAAGCCCTTACAAATGCCTTCTATGAACACCTCCAGGACTGCATGGATCAGGCAATCCCAAATAAAACCAAGACTCTTTCCACAAAGGGCAAACGTCCAGTCTGGTGGACCCCAGCCATTAACAAACTTTACAATAAGAGGAGAAAGCTATTACATGATAGAACAAAATCCATAAAAGGAAGTCACCCCTGATCATTATTAGTAAAAAATACGAGCACTCATAAAATCAACTAAGGCCAATTTTGAGAGAAAAATTGCCATGGATTCAAAGGACAATCATAAGGCCTTTTCAGCTATGTTAGGAACCTGGGTGGAAACTCCCAGATATGCTCAGAATTAGTCCAAAATGATACAAAAATCACTGAACCCACAGACATTGCCAACATACTGGCAGACAGGTTCAGTGCAAACTTCACCCCCCCTAAAGGAGAGATAACTATCCCAGCGGAGTGTAGCCTCCCAGACATCTCAAATGCGCAGGTGAAAGCTGCTCTCTCTAAAGCTAAAAACACAGCATCAATGGGACCGGATGGTGTCCCCAGCTGTGTGCTACATGAGCTAAATGAGGAATTAAACCCGCACATAAGGCAGCTGTTTAATCTCAGCCTTACCACAGGATACATGCCCAAGGAGTGGCGACGGCAACTGTGGTCCCACTCCACAAAGGCGGTGCCTCTACGGACCCTGGTAATTACCGCCCCATAAGCTTAACAAGTCTAGTCTGCAAAGCTATGGAGAGGATCATAATGGAGCTCATAAACAAAGATATAGGGGACTTGCAGACATTGGACCCGACCCAGTTTGGCTTCGTCAAGGGCAGATCATGCCTTTTGAACTTGGTCGACTTCTTCGAAACAGTCACCAAGGCCATTGATGAGGGTAAGGCAGTCCATACAGCCTACCTTGACCTTGCAAAGGCTTTCGACACAATACCCCACTCGGGTATTGTAGAAAAACTTACCAGCTTAAATGTAAACCCATATGTCACAAGATGGGTTGCAAACTGGCTTAAGGACAGAACCCACAGGGTTAGAGTTGCTGGTGCTATGTCAGACTCCAAGCCGGTCACAAGTGGTGTCCCACAGGGCTCGGTCCTTGGCCCCCTATTGTTTGGCATCTACTTCTCAGAAGTACAGGCCAACATGGGAGGACTTTGGCTGACAAAGTTTGCTGACGACTGCAAACTGGGTGCCATAGTGGAAAGTGCATTGGACATGGATATCCTTCAGAAGGGACTCACGGAAACAGATAGCTGGTGCCAGAGCCATGGCCTGAAGTTAAACGCCAAAAATGTATAGTCATACCCTTTGGGAAAAACAAGGTAACCCCAAGCTACCATATAGGTGGCAATCCACTAAGCACAGAAGAGGTTATCAGGGACCTAGGGACCCAGGTTGACAGTGGCCTTTCTTTTGACACTCACGTTGCTAAAGTGGTTAGAAAGACCTTCTACATTGCCCACCTGATCATGAAGGGATTCACATCCAGATCTAGTGAGGTCATTGTTCCCCTGTACTCTTCACTTATCAGACCAATGATCGAGTACAATGCCCCATTCGGGATGTATCTCACCCGACATCTGCAGCAATTGGAGAGACCCCAAAAGTTCCTCACCAAAAGGATAAAGGGATTCCAAAATCTGTCATATGCTGCCAGATTGAAGAAACTCCAGCTCTATTCAGTTGCATACCGTCTGCTCAGAGGTGACATGTGCCTGACATACAAGGCCATTTCCATCCCGGAATTAATGGACATGCTCCACCTCAAAAAATCCAAATCCACCAAAACCACTAGAGCAAGCAACTTAAACCTTAGCACGGATATAAATAGGACGTGCTGGAGGGATAGATTTATCACTCAGAGACTCCCTATGCTGTGGAATAAAATCCCGGTCCATATGAGGCAGAGCACCTCGCTGGCTCTGTTCAAGAGAAATCTTGACCTGTGGATGGGAGATCGTAGGTTTATCCCGGGAATCATCTCTGTGTCACTGCTGGACAGAGGCACAACAAACTAATGGGCACAGTATTTTTTCATATAAGGGGTGGCGTAAGCCAAAAAATTTGGGCTAGGCTTATAAATGCCTTAGGGCAGATAGCCTAGTATAAACCTATGAACCTATGTACCCAAATTGTCATTGTATGTGCCAAGCTACACAATATGATCCTACGGAAACAGCTGCAGCAGGAACAGCACTGGACTGGGCCATACAGCCCCTCGCCATTGCCAAAGCCAGCACAGGCACAGAGTGACTCGGAGGAGGAACAACCTGAGCCTGCCCCTGTAGGCAGAAGGAGGTGTGCCCAGTATGCCCAGGCTTTGACAAAGAGGCAATGTATAGCACATACACTGACATGGTAGGAACCCAGGGAATGACACCTCTCTCTGACTCAGACATACAGTAAAAGGGATGCCAAACATGACACTACCTGTGCTTAACCATGTATAGGGAGTGTACTATTTGCATCCAACATAGTCAGCCCTCCAGCACCATCCTCAATACTGGCGAAGCCACAAGGTAAGTCACTCTCACTATCAATTGCTAAATGGAGTTTTATGTTCTGCTACTTGTATCTATGGTACAGATGTGAGCATGCAAGGGAATTGGGTGGCTGAATGGGATGGCAGCAGATAGTAGACACCTATATGGGCAGCATGAAATCCATAATAAATGCTGGTGTCAACATAGTAGGCAGTACTAGACAAGGTGACAAATCCCACTGCAGGACATGTGGTGGGTCAAATGTGTGTCCATAGGACACACACATGCATGTCAGTGAGGCTCACATACCCAACAACAGCCTCAGCCAGCAGGGCAGGTGTAGATGACCACAAAAATAGGCTGTGCTAATGCCTCCAATTGATGGCAATGGAGATCAGCCCCTCTCCAGACCTACACAGACAGACTACAACAGGTCAGGCAGTTGAATGCTAGTTCTGAAGGGTAAGAAGTCTGAAATTGAAATTTGTGTCAATAAAACCTAAGATCTGGACTACACTGATATGCCTCTAGTCTTGCATGATAGGTCAGAATACAGAATGAAATGGAAGCCAAAAGATTACCTGAAATACCAGTACAGTCATAGCAAATGTTTACAGTTGTAGGACATGCCCCCCCCCCCCAATCCTATGTAGAAATTTAGTAACATGTACGTGTTGGTATAATAACAGTGAAGCACAGATTACCTGAGCTGGCTAAATTAGCAGGATAGATTGTTGCACATGTACAATATGCAGGGCTCTGTGTGTTAGGTTGTTGTGTGTTGTATATTGTGTGAATGTGGTCAGCATGTAGGCATGGAGGGTTGTGTCCCGGTGGCCGATGTCCAGTACTGTTGATGACAGGGCCAAGTTCTAACAACTGCAGTGCCAAACACAATGCATCCCAGCAAGACCCAGTCCAACAGTAATTAATACTAATTGTTCAGATGTAATATCTGTCACCATCGGAAAGATGGACATGGCATGAATGTGGGACCAGACATACACACAGTACACAGGTGGAAGTACCTTAGACAGAGCTTGTATAAAATGTTACTGTCAAATGGACACACCTTTGGAATTGTACATACTGGTTAGCAGCACATTAGTTGTCTGTGTAGTATAGAATACTGATGTAGTCTGACCAAACACTGGCAGACCACAAAAGGCACAATTACAAAGTACTGAGAAACCACTGAAGTCCCAGAACAAGCCAGAATAAGGGTAATGGCCCACATATATCTGTGAGTCAGCTGCAAGAAGCTTCCTTAGCACACATGCACTCAGCTCACCCCACCATCAGCAACAGGTTCATCACAGGTCATATCCCTGCTGTTGTAAATGAGTACAATATGACCCCCACTTCTGTATGGGAATACCCACAGAATGCAGCATGCTGAAGAGGTGTCCCATGCAGGTGTGTCCCTATCTGTAAGCAGCACCCTGCCATCATCCACATCATTGGATTAATAAGGACAGAAACTATTGCAATGAACACCTCGCACACCTACCCTGTCTCCCCAGGGGAATCCAGTGGCTTGCAGCCTGGGACTGTAGGAGTAACAGAATGCACTGGCCTGCTACAGATGGCCTGCATCACTACCAAATGCCCTACAGTCCTCTGTCAAAGGCCTGTGTCTCACCTGTACTGCCTTTTTTAATTTCTCCAATTCTTTTGGGTTTCTAATACCATGACGGGAATGGACCCCATTCCTAAGTCAAAGTACGATTAAAGTTCATGAAATTAGTATTGTTTCACTTTTTGACATTAGTGCTCTTCGGAGCACCCGCAATGTGCCCAGTAATGACTCCTTCTGCAATTCATACGGTGTTACATGAAGTGGCAACATATCTAAATATGATTGAAATTCTTTTTTATAAGACCAGTTGCTCCTACTACTACTGGAACTGTCTGGGTATCTTTTTTCCACATGGCTCTCATTTCTGCCTGCAGAGCCAAGTATTTTATGAATTTGTAGCTCTCTGTATGCAAGACACTGTAGTCACTGGGTTTGGCAATTTCAGTGATCAATGCTACTTTTGTCTTCTTTTCTTGGACCACTATATCCAGTTTTCTAGCATCTATCTTTTGAACTGTTGGTATTGGGTGATCAAATGTGATATAAACTTCATCATTTTCTATGATTCTTTGTGGCTCATGTTTCTAGTGCTTTTCAGCCACTTCGATACCATAATTATTTATTTATTTTATTTATTTATTTACATTTGTTTATCGGGAAAGTCCAACTGGACACAGGTCCTTTTTTCAGCAGAGGCCCAGCGAGAAAAGCTCCACAGAAATTTACATATAGCATGGTATATGGCCTAGGCAGTATCATTTTACAGTGGTGAAAGGTGTTAGCATGACAAGTACAATGGAAGATTTGTTAAGGTTTAAGTATATACATATACAGAACAGAATACAAGAATACTAGGTAAAAGAATGCTTAGAAAACACTTTATCTGACACTAGAGTTATGATCAAAGAAGAAATAAAAAATTTGTTGGTAAAACCTGGATTTAGTTGGAGTTTTGGCAAGGACAGAGACAGTGAGATTTCAGATGCGATTTAAGATGTGAAAAGATGGCTAGGGAGGGTAGTAATGCTAGTTGGTAGGTTGTCCCAGAGTTTGGATATGGCATAGGAGAACAGAGCTTCCCCTGTAGAATTTTTGCCTTTGGTGATTTGGAGCAGATTGAGCGTAGGGGTCTGGAGGAGTGGTGGGGCTGGAGAAGTGTGGGAAGAGCTGAGGTATTGAGAGGGTGGTTAACAAGTTTATCAGCAATAGTGAGTTGGTTTAGGTGAAGGAGTTGAGGGAGCTCAAGCCAATCTAGATCCCTAAGAGAGACACAGTGGTGGTTGTAGTGTGTGGCGCAGGTGGCAAATTTTGCAATTTTATTGTAGCAGACTTTAAGTTTGTTTAGGTCAGATTGTCTAAGGGTTGTAAGTATGGGTGATGCATAGAGTAGGGTGGATATAAGTTGGGAATTAATGATAGAAATCCTAGCTGGTTTGGTGAGGTATTGGTGGTTTCTGTATAGGGCACCCAGTTTTTGGTGAATTTTTTTATTGTTTGAGATATGTGGGTGTCAAATTTGAGGTTGGTGTCTATCTGTACACCGAGTAGTTTGGTGTGGGCAGTTGGTGATATGCAGGTATTATCCTTGGCTTGGATATTGAAATGAGAGGTGTTTATGGTGGTTTTGGTGGGTTGGAATATGAGGAGTTTGGTCTTTTTTGGGTTGAGGAGGAGCTGAGCATTAGATAACCAGCTTTCAATGGAGGAAAAGGATTCTTGTGTGATCTGTTGGAGTTCTGTTAGTATTTGAGCTGAACAGATGAGGGTGGAGTCATCAACATACTGTATGAGGGAGTTATGTTTGGTGGCAGTGTGTAGGTTGTTAGTGAAAAGGGAAAAGAGAAGGAGGCCAAGGATGGAGCCTTGGGGAACTCCGAGGGTAGCAGGGAGGGAAGGGGATATATTATTGTCCCCAGACAATTGATTGCTGGCAACCATGTAAGTAGCTATGGAACCAGTTTGTGGCTGAAGTGGAGAAGGAAAGGTTTGAAAAAGTAGAGAGTAGTAGGTTGTGAGAGACAATGTCAAAGGCCTTAGATAGATGGAAAAATATGGCAGAGGAGAGGAGGCCATTGCTTTTGTGCTGAAGGATAGTATTTGTGAAAAAGATCAGAGGTGTAGTCGTTCTGTGGTGTGGTCTGAAACAGCGCTGGGTATTAGCGAGGAGGTTGTTGTTTAGGAGATATTTGGAGACCTTTGAGCTGATGCATTTTTCGAGTATCTTGGAGAGAAGGGACAGGATGGCAATGGGGTGGTAGTTTGAGAAGTCAGTAGATGGGCCACCTTTGTGCAGGGGAATGATGTGGGATATTTTCCATAGGGTGGGTTAATAGGATTCAAATATGGAGTGGTTTATTAATATGGAGATTGGATAGGCTAGGGCATCAGCTGCAGTTTTTAGGTATTCAGCGGGCAGGTTGTCGGCTGCAAGTCTAGTGGGTTTTAGTTTAGCTAGGAGTTTCCTTATGCAGGAGATGGGTACTGTAGAGAGGATGAAGGCAGGGAGGGGTGGATTTTGGTTGTCAGTGGGGGACGTAGATTTAGGAAAGTGTTTTTTGGTTAGGGATACTACGGTTTCTGTGAAATGTGTATTGAAGGAGTCAGCTATGCTACTGGTGAAGAGGGGTGGTTGGTAGGGGGGGGTGTTTACTTTTCCTGGAGAAAGAAAAGAGTTAATAGTGGACCATAATTGCTTGGCATTGTTATGGGAAGAGTTTAGGGATGTCTGATAGAAAAAGAGTTTGTCTGAGTTTATTTGTTTTTTGACCTTATTTCGCAGTTCAAGGAAGCGTTGTCTATCTGAGGGCTTTTTGGTTTTGCGCCATCATTCCCATGTTTTATTCCTGGCTTTCATAAGGCCCAAGGTGTTTTTTTTGTAGCCAGGAGGAGATTTTTCCTACTGATTTTGTTTTTTCTTTGGGGGGCGTAGGTGTTAAGGATGTTGAGGAAAGTACTATTAAAGAAATAAACTGCTTCATATAGATGGATGTACTTTAGAGGTGCCCAGTTAATTTTTTGAAGGGAGGAGATAAAGGAGTTGGGATTAAAATTAGTTTTATTGTGGACAGATCTGTAGATAATGGGGTTGCTATTTTTATGTGGTGTCGTAGTAGGAAAGTAGGGGAATGGTCACTGAGAGAGTCAGGTAGACAACCAGACAGGTAAGAGTTAGGGTTTTTGTTTATTAAGATCCAGTCAAGAGTGGTGTGATTTTTAGGGGTTTTATTTATCCTGATAGGGGATTGTATTAGCTGTGAGAAACCATGAAGATTTAGGTGGAGTGCTGGGTGTTTACTATTGCAGGATAGCCAATTGATGTTAAAATCTCCAAGAATGACAGTTTCTTCGGGTAGGGAGAGATGTGACTAAAGTAGGAGGTTTTCTAAGGGAGGAATATTTTGGTCTGGTGGGAAGTAGCACCATATAAGGTTGATTGTTTTCTTAGGGTTTATTTTGGTGGAGGTGTATAGGATTTCTTCCTTGTCAAACTGGGGGGCTGATTTGGTGAGAATTTGTAAACTGAGGTGGTAATTGTACATTAGTGCCACACCACCTTCTTTCCTGGATAGTCTGTCTTGGTGGAGGATGTTATATCCAGGTGGAAGTATTTCCTCATTTTTGATGTGAGGTTTGAGACAGGTTTGTGTTAGGAGAAGGATGTCAGGGGAGTACAGGTTTATGTAGGCTTTGAGGTCTTGGACTTTATTACAGATACTTCTAATGTTGAGAGACATTATAAGGAGGCCGATAGGTTTTCTGTTGTTAGTGATTAGGGTGGTGGGGTTTATTGGTGGGGGGTTTGTGGGTGGGTTGGTGAGTTCAGGGCCAGGGTTGGGGAGTACATCTCCACTGAGAATGAGTTTGGAGAGAGTGCTGAGTATATGTTTTATATATGTATTGTTAAGAAAATGTATAACTGCAATTTGCAAGCTTAAATGCATTTAGGGTTAAAAAGAAATTAATAAGTTTATTCTGCTTATTCTGTGTGAAATATGTGCAGCTGCAGGAGACCTTGATAAGAGAACAATTGACACCTGCAAGTCTACCATAGTCAGCAGAATGTGTATTGAGGCCAGGGTTGTATCTTGACCCTAGGCAAATGTATCATATCAAAACTGGGCAGCTAAAGGAGTGTAAGAAACAAGAAAGGGCTAAAATAAGCCCAAGGCCAGGTTGTTTTTCTCAAACATGTTTTTGCAAGACAGCAATTTTCTTACCATTTCAGCAGTAAATCTAACAATACCTTCTTGTACACATGCAGAAAACTGTATAAGAACAGCATGCTGAGCTATGGAAAATCAGACAAACCTTGTACTTACATGCTTTGTCTCCTTGCTGCAAGTAATAAAGGGCGCCTTACTTGAACCTTACGTGCATTGATCTTTGTGTTTTCCTTTAGAGATTGGTCCTTCGAGCTGGATACCCTCACTTCACCTGGGATCAGATGGCCAGGTGCCTGAAACCATATGGGGAAAAAAAAAATCAGTTCTTCTTATGTAAAAAGTCCTCCGACTGAATTGTCGTCAAAAGAGGCCAGCCACTTTCTGATCTGCGACTGAAGGACGGGTTTTCCGCAAATCAGCGATCAATCATGTGGGCTCAGGTAAGGTGAATCTACTTTTTCTGTTTCAAAATCAGGGACTGAATGTGTATTGTTTCTGTCCGATTGTGTTTTCTTACAGTCAGGGATAGAAAAGATACAATCTTGTCATAGATCAGGTGAAACAGATCAGTAGGCTTTAGACAGTCATTCTGAAGAGACTTTAACAAAATCCATGGTACACATAAAAATCTGAAGGCATCAGGTAATATTTTTCTAAACAGTCTACGTAGCAAACAAAATAGGGAAAAATGGATAATAATTGCGCAAAGACACCCGGAAATCCAGCGTTAACGGAAGATGCAAAATATATGCAGTCACAGCACGCAGACGATATTAAATACTTTTCAAAATGGGTTATTAAGTATGAATTTGATGGTAAATTAAAAAAAATCCTCACTTATCAAACTTATCAAGCAACTCAAAACTGATTCTAAGGGTCAAGTTAAAAAACAACGGCAGTTAGGAATTCCCCAGGCACACAGGTGGCTGGAGGAAGCAAACCGCACAGACCAAAAAAACAAAGATTCAAAGACAATGTTTTTAGATAAGAAAGACAATAACTTGGTAGTGGCATCGGCACCTCCGCCTCCCCCTTCTCTACCAGAGTACGGAGCAAGTGGACAGATTGACCCACCCCCATTATATCCTATGCTCACTAGAGATAGGGACATTATAAAATTAAAACTAGCTAAAGTTAGAAATCCCAACGAAACTAGATCCCAAACAAAGGAAAATAATCAAAAAGAAGGCTCTGAATTATGGCAGGTAGTTAAGGATACACAACCTATAGAAGAAGAAATATGCCCACTTATAGAAGTTCCAAACTCTCAGGCATGACAGGAAAATCAGAGTCCAACTATCTTAGTGTATAGACCTTGGACTCCAGAAAATATCCGGAAAGCTACAGAAGGGATTCCCCATCTGAAACTTAATTTCAGAAAATTTTCGGAAGATTTACAAGGAATAAGGCTAAGTTATAACTTAAATGAGGAAGAAACAGAAAAAGTAGTTCGACAGATTGTAGGACCAAATTGGTACATAATTTGTGGCAACTGGAATCCTCGTGACACTGCACAAAAACCTCTTCCGCACAGCAGCCCAAAATTAGACAGTAAAGTAAAGAGACTTACAGGCCGCATCTCTGAGAAATGGAAACCTAGGGCAGACTGGACTTGCATTAATCAATGTGTCCAGCAGGAGGGTGAATCAGTTGACCAATACTTTGCTAGACTGTTAAAATGTTTTAACAACCACTGTGGAATGCAGGTTCCTGAAGATCAAAAACAAGATTCCCCATATGAACAGCAGCTGAAGAATGCATTTCTAAAAGGTAGTAGTACACCTATAAGCAGTTTCATTACGAAACACATGGTTGACCATCGAATGAGTAGGTTACATTCACTACTCGAATATGCTAGACATGCTAAAAGGCATTTTAATAGCAAAAAAAAAGAAGGCTCAGGTATTTTCCGTAGAAGATGGAGCAAAAGTTTATGTAGTGCACCCCGGGGAAAAAGGCAGGAAAAATACACAGGGAGGTAGGCACTCTAATCAGCAATCAGAAGACTTTGAAGGACGCAAGAAAAGGGGATAATGTTTTAAATATGGTAAAAAGGGACATTTAGCAAGGGATTGCAAAAATAATAAGAAAGCAACAACGGAAGATAAAGAAGGTGAGGACTGACTATATGATAGTCAGAAATCACAAGAAGAGACCAGTAGAAAAAGGACAAACGAGGATGTAAAAAGAAAAGTAGAGGAAGTACAGGAAATTAATGATGTTGCAGAAGAAGATGAAGTACTAGATTTAGCTTTATTGAGCCTGGTGCTCTATTTAGCAGATACAAAACCAGAAGTTACACTTTTAGTGAAAGGCAGTGAGGTTAAATTTTTGTGTGATTCAGGGACATCACGGACCCTGATACACCCCTCCAAATTACCAGACAATTCGGAGTCACCTAATTACATATTGGTCAAAGCAGCGAATGGGCAGCTATACCGGGAGCCCCTCTCCCGCAATATCACCATAACAGATCCTGTTTCAGAATTAACACAAAGAAGTAAGATTGTAGTTTCTGCGAAATGCCCAGTAAATCTCTTGGGCAGGAATCTTATGCAGTTATTTGGCATAGCTGTGGTTCCAACTATGCAGGGCATGGAAGCGCAGCAATGAACCAACACCATTATGGTTCAATGGGGGGGGGGGTAAAATGTTTTATTGGTACAGCCAGGACCTGGTTACAACTGGTCCAGGGACTGTGACCAAAGAACAGATGAATGCAGCCATCAGTAAGTTTACCTCCCTAGACATTGATAAACAGCACCTGCTGCATTGCACCCTGTATTTTTGTAACACACCAGGGCCTAATAATAAGTATGAAAAAAAATTATTTAAGCATCGTACAAACAGATTGGTACTGAAAAACTTATACTGGGACACAAAAGGAAATAGGGTAGCCAGCTGTTCACTGCTCCAGGAGTTTTTGACACTTTATAAGTCCAATCGACTACCACATGTAAGCCTGACCAAAAATAAAAACATACGGTGGGCAGACCTAGGGGAGAAAGTTACAAAATGGGAAAAACAAACAGAACTAGAGTTGTCAGGACAGAAAATACAAGTGCAAAAATTGAATTGGATGACTCAAGCTAACCCAGCTGTACATCTGCAGTCTCACAGAGATGGCTAATGGATACTCCTGTTGACGGAAGAGGAAAATGCCTTATGAGATATACCAAAGACCCTTTGGTCAGCAGGAAAATCAGATGTAGGACTTATCCGTACTGCAGGTCCAGTTAGTATTACACCAAAATCAGCGTTTAAACCACAAAAAAGACAGTATCCCTTATGAAAGAATGCAGGGGCAGGAATACAACCTATCATAGCAGCATTACTTAAGGGAGGGGTGCTAGTAGAATCCCCTAATTTTCCGTGTAATACACCTTTATTTCCAGTTAAAAAGCCAATGGAGAATGGCGTATGGTTCAGGATTTACAAGCTGTAAATGACGCAGTAATACCAAGGGCACCTATAGTGCCAAATCCACACACCTTGTTAAATGACTTAAAACCTCAATAAGAATATTTCTCTGTGGTAGACATTAGTAATGCATTCTTTTCAATGCCAATACACCCAGACAGCCAGTATTGGTTTGCATTCGCATTTCAGGGCTAAAAGATACACATATACGCAATTACCACAAAAATATTGTGAGAGCCCTACTAAATTTTCACAAAAAATGTCAAGTAACCTGGCAGGATTTAACCCACCAAAGGGTAGTCAAGTCTTACTTTATGTCAACGACATTCTATTAGCAGCCCCCACCCTGCAGGATTGTAGGGAAAATACAGTAGCACGTCTACAATTTCTAGCTGCTGAGGGACACAAAGTGAATAAAAACAAACTGCAACTTTGGGAAAAACAGGTAAAGTACTTGGAATATGTAATATCCAAGGGTGGTAGAAATTTAGATAAGGACAGAAAAGTGGCAATTTTGCAGGCACCGAAGCCCACCACCAAGAAGGAAATAATGTCCTTCTTGGGAACGACTAATTTTTTGTCGGAGCTGGATTCCAAACTATGCCTTGGAATCTGCACCTTTAACTGACCTTATTTACAAGACACCTATGGCAGCGCAGGACTTGTTACAATGGACAACAGAGGCAAAATCTGCTTTCTGTAAACTGAAGCAGTTAATAGCCTCCTCTCTAGTTCTGGGTTTGCCTAATTACCATAAGCGTTTTTTCCAGACTGTAGATTGCAAGCAGGGTTATATGACATCAGTACTAACACAACAACTTGGGGTTAAGCAACGTCCCATTGCTTACTATTCATCACAATTAGACCCAGTGGCACAATATTTACCACACTGTGTGCAGGCAGTTGTCGCGGCAGCAATGGCAGTGCAGGCTTCGGATTCAGTAGTCTTGTTTCACCCACTCACTCTAAGGGTACCTCATGCAGTCCCAATTATTTTATTACAAAAAAAAGTAGCATACCTCTCTCCTGCTAGGCATCTCTCCTGCATGACCATATTGTTGAGCCAACCTCATATGACAATTAAACGATGTATGACCTTAAACCCTTCTACCCTGCTCCCAAATCCTGCAAATGGCACACCACATCACTGCCTGCAAATAATCAAGCAGAAGACATTACCTAAAAAAGACCTCACGGATGTCCCCTTGGATAATGCCAAGGTGACATACTACGTGGATGGCTTGTGCAAAAGGGGCCCTTCAGAACAGAACCTAGTAGGATATGCAGTAGTCTCTAATACTGAAGTTATAGAAGCAAAATCTTTATTGCATCATTTATCTGTGCAGGCAGCAGAATTGATTGCTCTAACACGAGCATGTACCTTAGCGAAGAATAAATGTGTAAACATCTTCACTGATAGCCAATACGCTTTTTCCACTGTACATGTATTTGCACAACAGTGAAAAAAATGAGGAATAATAACATCTACAGGCAAACCTATAAATCATGCACAACTTATTTTAGATCTTTTAGAATCTATTCAATTGCTTCAAAGGGTAGCTATTTGCAAATGTACAGCTCATACTAAACAACAGGACATAATTTCAAAAGGTAATGTGAGAGCTGATGTAGCTGCAAAACAGGCAGCTACAGAGGTATTCCTTCTAAATAAGGAATTACAACCCTCTGAATCCTTAAATTTAGATATGTTAAAAACAATGCAGACACTCACTATGCAAGCAGAAAAACAGCGATGAATGAAACAAGGAGCAATACTCGATAAAGGGCTATACATCTCTAAAGAGGAAAAAACAATACTACCCTCTAACTTGTTCCACTATGCGGCATTGTTGAGCCATGGGCAGTGCCATGTCTCAACAGGGGGGATGGTACAGCTGGTGAACCAAGTGATCACAACGTACGGATTTACAAACTACTCTAAAAAATTTTGTTTAATGTGTCAGATCTGTAACAAACACCATGCACAGGGGGCAATGAAGCCTAAGCAAGGGAGTTTTCCCACACCACCATATCCGTTTCACACTATTTGTATGCATTTTATAGAACTAAACAAATGTGAAAACAAGAAGTACTGCCTTGTCGTTATAGATATGTTCTCCAGGTGGGTGAAAGCTTTTTCAACCAAAAATCCGGATGCAGCTACAGTAGCAAGGATACTTGTTAAGGACATTATTCCTAGGTTCAGTATTCCGAAAAGAATCTATAGCGACAACGGTACGCACTTTGTAAATCAAACCATACAGCAACTGAGTAAGTTTTCTGGTATTTCTCTTAAAAATCATTGTGTATATCATCCGCAGTCTGCAGGGCTGGTTAAAAGGCATAATGGTATACTAAAAAGCAAACTAAGGAAATTAATAGCTGAAACAGGAAAAACCTGGCTGTACTGTTTACCTCTGGCACTATTGAGCATGAGAACTGTCCCTACAGCAAAAGGACTGACTTCTTTTAAAAAGCTGTATGGAAGGGCTTATTACACACCCCAGTGGAAACCTCTCATGCCATCAGACAAGAAAGCTGATTTTACACTAGCTGAATATATGAAAAAGTTGTTGAGATCTACACATCTATTACAGTTTAATTCTGTTTCAGGTCAAAAGCAAGCCGAAACATCGGAAGTGACAGTGACGCCAGGAGACTGGGTGTGAATTAAAATCATGACGCGAAAGAACTGGGCATCGCCAAAGTGGGAAGGTCCCTACCAGGTGCTTCTTTCAACACCTACTGCAGTCAAAATAGCAGAACGGGCTTCATGGATACATCTGACGCACTGCAAGTTGGTGAAAAACTTCGAACAGGACAAGGACCTTACCTCTCCATCGGGACCCTAAGCACAAAAGTCTGGCTACAAAGGGGGGTCAGATCAATAGTAACTAATCCATCTCAAACCCAATGAAGCAATCAGTGGTGCTAAGGTCCTATAGGGCAGAGAGTTAAATCACGTGTCCAAGTAAAATGACTAAATCAAAAAAATATCTTTTTGGAAGAACTGAAGAAGACAGAGACAATACGAAACAACCATTTCCACAGAAATATTGCATGACCATCCTACTGATCATCATGGTAACAATAATCTTTTTGTTATGGCCATTTCTCTTCTCTGTTATGCAAGTAGAATTTAGTAAGCATGAGTGGCACCCAAATTTCAATACTTACCAGGCAATCAAATACCTGTATGCTAAAACTTTCAATGTTTTGAATTGCTGGGTCTGAACAGCTCTACCAACAGCATATGGAGGATTACTGCTAACTTCAGTTCCCCTAGGGGCTAATAAGACCTGGAAAAACCTAATTCATGACACATCAAATGTCACATCAGAAGATAAAGTAGCATTACACTTGTCTATTCGTAAAAAGGGAACTGTGTGTTTTCATAAGAATAATACAGTCAGGGTAGGATGGAGCCATTGCAATGCAACAGTTCCCTATAAATGCTACACTAAACCTAATAACACCGGATCTTATTGCAATACAAACTATGATTTTTTTTTTTTTTTAATTGATGCATAAAACAATTGAGGAAGTAAAACGTGATTCTGTTCTCTACAAACAACTGTCCGTAATTGACAAAAAAATGTTTCACGCAGGACAAGGCTATGTTTATAGTAACGTTACCACTAAAGTAGAAAATTGTTACTTTATATGCGGAAGAAAAGCATATAAATGGCTACCTGAAAACTGGTCTGGTAGCTGTTTTTTGGGATACCTGGTTCCAGCCATACAACACACAGCAGTCTTACCTCAAGGAAAAATTCGAAATGTCCAAAAAATCAAAAAGCCTGCTAATCCAGTGGGACAAATCGCTGCACTCTGGAAATACCATCATGACTTAGGCCCTGGGAATAGCAAAGGACTGTTGCACATAGATCTGGGTAATGACATCATATCGTGGGCAGGCATAATACCAGCATATGGAGCAACGAAATCGATCTGGGAGCTGAGAAAACTACCTAAACATCTTAAAATAATGAGTAATGCAACCTTTTCTGCCCTAGAATTGGTAACCGATAAACTAACTGCCATGATAACAGTGGTACTTCAAAATTGCATGGCTCTTGACTTCACCCTAGCAGCAAAAGGAGGTACGTGCGCTTTAATCCAGGAGGAGTGCTGTTTGTTTATTCCTGACAACAAACACGAGATAGACAACCATCTTAAAGTAATTCAGCACGTGTCGGCCATAACCAAACCAGGACCAAATCCATTGACGGACTTTTTCCAGAAATGTTTCGGGGGTTGGGGTAGCATCCTAATGAACATTCTGATTGCCATCTGTGTAGGGGTAGCCTTACTAATGGTGTGTGAATGCTGCTGCATCCCCTGTATGAAAGGACTAGTTAAGAATATCATAGACACTTCAGTTTCAAAAACCTTATATCAGAATGTTGAATTTGAAGAATTACTCAAAACTGAAAAAATGCTTTCACAGGCTTAAACTGAATGACTCTCTAACTGCAAATCCTAAATAGGAAATGGTTATGGGAAGAAAAACTGTTTATGCTTGTTTTGAAGGTAGAATAAAGTATTAAAAGGGGGGAAATGTTAAGAAAATGTATAACTGCAATTTGCAAGCTTAAATGCATTTAGGGTTAAAAAGAAATTAATACGTTTATTCTGCTTATTCTGTGTGAAATATGTGCAGCTGCAGGAGACCTTGATAAGAGAACAATTGACGCCTGAAAGTCTACCATAGTCAGCAGAATGTATATTGAGGCCAGGGTTGTATCTTGACCCTAGGCAAATGTATCATATCAAAACTGGACAGCTAAAGGAGTGTAAGAAACAAGAAAGGGCTAAAATAAGCCCAAGGCCAGGTTGTTTTTCTCAAACATGTTTTTGCAAGACATCAATTTTCTGACCATGTCAGCAATAAATCTAACAATACCTTCTTGTACACATGCAGAAAACTGTATAAAATCAGCATGCTGAGCTATGGAAAATCAGACAAACCTTGTTCTTACATGCTTTGTCTCCTTGCTGCAAGTAATAAAGGGTGCCTTACTTGAACCTTACATGCATTAATCTTTGTGTTTTCCTTTACATGTATTGAAAAGTTTGTTGTATTGTATGGATAGTTTGTGTTGATAAGGGTAGGGAGTCTGATACTTTAGAGGTTGTGCTGGGAGGAGACATTTTGTGGTTTGGGTGGTGAAATTATGCAATGGATGTTTGAGGGGTGTTGATGTGAGTGTGGATTGAAAGTGGTTAAGGTTTATCATTGTATTACAATGGTAGGATGTAATATAGGAAAGAAAAGTGCAGGTAAGGATTAGAAATGTGTTTGGTAGTGACATGCTTATGTTGGGTAGGTTGTGGTATTAGATGGTGGGTGGTGTAGGGATGTGGAGATATTTGTGAGGTGTGGATTGATAGGTGGATTGAGTGTGGGAGTGTTTCTAAGGTTGCAGTAAATGTGGATGTTGTGGGGGCAGGTGAAATATGGGGGCAGGGAGTGGGCAATAAACCCCAGGCTAATGATTGTAGAGTAAGTGTAACACACTCTATAATATTGATTGTGCACTGAACTAAATTAGTATTTGTGCCCTGAAATATTCTGCACTGAGCTATATTGTTATTTGTGCCCTGAAATATTCTATGCTTTAAAGCCAAACTACTGTGAGTAATTTAGCTGGGGGTTTGAAGCTGGAATGCAGGAATAGTGATGGGGGATGGTTTGCTAAGAGAGTGCAGGGAGGGCTCAGCATTGGCCTGATTGAGTGTGTGCTGCTCCTATTTGTACAAGAAAAGGCTGTAACATACACAGTTACTCTATAGTTTTACATGTAAAAGTAAAACTAATTGCAGCAGTCAATAACATCTTTGGGGCTGTACTGTTTAATTCCCGAGTTGCTTATTCCTTGGTGGACAGGAGCACACAGGATAACCAAGTACATCAAGGGTAGAAACTGATGGAGAGAAGGGAATAGAGTTAGGCTATTAGCATTATAGGGCAGTTAGGTAAGATAATAGAGTTAGATAGGTGAAGAGTGAAAGATAGAGGTACAATTTTACAGTTCTTAACATTATGCTGACTTGCAGGTAGTGGCTATTCAGAACCATGCAAAGAGATTTAAGCAAAACATTAGAAATTAAACAAGGCAGCTTACAGCTACTGAAAATGCACATTATAGTTTAAAATAAAACTCAAAAAATGCTTGTAACCCTACAATCTCCAGTGCAGCAGTCTTGCCACATTATTATGCCTTTCAGTATACAGTCCCTCTGCCATTAGTGCAACGCAGCCAACAACAAGGTGTGTGACTGTTTCCAATTCAGTTTTACAAAACCAACATATGTCTGTTTCTCCCACATGTTCAATGGACTTTGTAAACCAGCGTGCACTTAGCCCACTGTCTTGGGCTGCCAATATTAACCTTCCATTTCTTGATGTGAATTCAACTCTCCTTTAACCATTCCTGTGTTTGTTCTTGATCAACATGAAGCTCTTCCAGAAGTTTTCTATACTTACAACTATATTTATGTTTTTTCCACATTTTTTCCTTCTTATCTGGTCCTTCACCATATATTCTTTTTGTTTTTTAGCACATTCAGTTGCTACCTGTTTTTTTTATCTACTTCTGGTATAATTTCCATTCCTGCTTGACATTGATATGCTTCTGCTAAATTAAGCGGAGATGTCATCTTAGATTTATTCTCCTCATGTTTCAAAACTTTCACTACATTTGGATCCTGTGAGGTCAGCAGATATGTGTGGAGTCCCACTTTGGTAAGATTTTCGCATTTCACATCAGCTTTTGTTTTTTGTTCCTGGTGGCTGTGGAGTCGTGTTACTCGTATATATACTATTGGTATACACTGATTTTTATAAATCATTTGGTAAGCATGAAGCATCCTTGTTGTTTTAATATCCAATTTATCCAACACTTTTTGGGGCCAGTCGATCACTCCAAAACTATAAGTTAGGACAGGAAGAGCAAATTGATTTATGCTTGGATCTTGTTTCTAGATGTCAATGCTGTTTTCAGGATTAATTTAAGTCTTCTAAAGTACTCCTTACTGAGCTTTATTCACATTTGCTCATTTTATTGCCGATCCTTCATCAATTCCCAAGTATTTATACACTCCCTCTTGCTCAAGTTATTTTATATCACATTCTTGTCCCAAACTTATGTTTTCCTGGTGCTTCAGTTTTCCTTTTTTAAAGGTTTCTTTTGCACATTTATCAAGACCACATGACATTCCAATATCATCTGAAAAAGTTTTGAAAACCTGCAGCTGTACTTTCAGTTCCTCATCTGATGAGCTATACAGTTTTAAATCATTGACAAAGAGGACATGAGAACTCATTACACTTTGTTGTTTTCTAGAAGCCAAATTGTAGCCATGACTTAAGCTGTTAAGTAAACAGCTTAATAGATTAATGGCAAGGCAGAATAGCAACAGTGACAGAGAGTCACCCTGGAATATCCCCATTTTAATTTTTATCCCTCAAATAATAATCTGTCCTTTATCATGGCTTAATTGTAAAGTGGTCTGACACTGTTTCATGGTTACTGTAATACAGTCAATCAGTGCAGGTTGTATCTTATACATTTTAAGCACTCTTTTATACATGAGTGTGGGATACTATCAAATGCTTTTTTGTAGTCAGTCCATGCCATACTCCGATTCTTCCCCTTCTTACAGTTCTCCACTACAACTTTGTTTAACAACAAATGATCCTTTGTTCCACATGACATTCTTTTATTGCCCTTTTGTTCTACTGCCATAATTGAGTTTTCTTCTAAATGACTATAAACTCAGTTGGCGTCAATTCCTGTGTATACTTTGTACATCGTTGGAAGACAAGTTATTGGTCTATAATTTTTAGGGTAGCTTGCAGGTTCACTCTTCGGTAAAGGCATTGTTTTTCCTTTTGTTAACCAGTGCTGTGTGTGTTTGGGGTGCACATATAAATAGTTCTTACTCATGGCTAAGTCCTCATGCAAAGAAGTTAATACTTTAAGCCAAATGTTAGGTACTGCATCTGGGCATTGGGGTTTCCAGTTAGAGGCTTTTCTCAACTTTGTTTCAATCTCTCTGGCTGTTATTTCATCCCGTTTCATATCCTGTACCTTTAAACTTCTTATTCTTTCTTTGACTTCTTCTATCAATTTAGCATCTTTGTTATGTTCCACAGGATCTTCATAGATGCTTCTCCAAAATGTATCTACTTCCTCTTTTTTTGGCGGTCTTTCAATTCCTTTTACCTTATTTCCCAATTCTCTATAAAACTTTTTTGGGTCATCAATAAATTGCTTATTTTGTGCTTTTCCCTTATATTTATCTTTGTATCTTTTAAGTCTTTCTGCCTGTTTTGACATTTTTAGTTTGTTATCTCCAATAGTGCATAATAGATTCTGGTCTGTTCTAATAATGTGCATTGCTTTTATCACATCTGTCTTTCTTAGTAGTTTTTTTAATCTATTCCCTCTTCTCTAATCTTCTAACAGTGACACTTCTTGTCTTAGCTGCTTTATAGTTTTATCTATTCAATATTTCCATGATGGTATTCACTTTCTCCCCCTCTTTTCCCTTGCTACCCTCTGTTCCTGTGGTAGAACTTTATCGGTTATTAATTTAGCAGCACAGTAGTATATTCTGTTTACTTCTGTTATATTGCATGGATCTCTATGGACAGTCCTAATTACTGTGTTCATTTGTTTTATCAAGTTTCAAACTTTTGGGTTTTTATTAACCTTCTGCAGTCTACTTCTCTCATTGATCTCGATATATCTGTCTTTGTTTATTAAACCAAGCAACTCTTCTTTTAACTCATTTTCTTCCATACTGAGAGCACATCCCTTGTTTCCATTTCCTGCAGACATTTTATAGAACATTCTATAGCATCTTCCTGTGGCACATTCTCTTCAGTTTCATCTTGTGTTATCTATTGTTCTGTCATATGGGAACTCACTGGCCTATCACTCCTCAACATTGACTGCATCAGATTTTCCACAGTTTCCTGTTCCTTTCTTTGCTGTCTAGCTTCAAATGAATGTTTATACTGGTTTCCTCTGGAAGACTCCAAAATATCTTGATATGGCACCTGACCAATTGCTTCCTGTTCCACTGATTTTCCCTTAAGTGGATATCCATTGCTCTATCCTGTTGTGGTGCTTTCTGTACTTGATTTACTACACTGAATCCTTCTTTGCAGCTGTTTCATAACCTCAATTTCTATTTCTTTGACTTCTCCAGTACTAATTTCTTTTTTCTACTTTTCCTCTTAGTATTCTTATTTTTTGTATTGTAAAGTTTTGCATATCTGGATTCCTTTCCCTATATTTTTCTTTAAATATCTTTGGTGCTGCTCTTTTTTCATTGGTTAGTTTTGCTTTCTCTTTTGCATACATATTACACCATATTAAATCTTTTTTGCTTTCCCCTGTCCATATTTCTTCTTCACATGTCTCCTGATCTTCTTGCTTTTTCTTATTCTTGGGACTTACTCAATCATGCTGAGATGTAGTCTGTTTTAGACCTTCTATATTAAATCATTCACTTTGCAGGCACTCCATAACTTCAACTTCTATTTCTTTAACTTCTGCTTTATTAATCGTCTTTTCTACATTATATATTTGCGCTCTTAATCTTTTTATTGTGAGATTTTCCATATCAGTATGCCTTTGCCTGTATTTCTCTTTGAATATCTTTGAGACTGACTTATTAGTTAGTTAACTTGGCTTTCTCCTTTACATAAACATTGCACCATATCAAATCTCTCTTTCTTTCCCATGTTCATATTTCTTTTTTATATTTTTTCAAATATCTCTAGGTTTTGTTGTTTATATTTTTTCACTTCCTCAGATGCTTCTTTTTCCAAACAGATCAAAATTTCTTGATCTATATACTATTTTTCAAAAATCTGTTGTATTAATGAAAGTACATTTTTATTTGAAGCTTCTGACAGTTTTTTCTGTGGAAGTATTTTTCTTTCCTCTAATTTCCCTCTTAATCATTTTGTATATTCTGGGCTTTTTGCATAATAGTAACAATACATAATGTATTTCTTATCCTCAATAGTCCACTCTATCGTCTTTATGGCTCTTCTTTGGCCTATCATTTTTTGTTGATTTTGTGGACTTCTAATTCCTTCTACAACAGTGGAGGCTAATGTATGTTATCTCATGGAGTCCCAAATAATGACATAACACAGTCCACAGAACACAAATGCAAGGCCATGTCAACAAATCCCAGTAGCATGTCCACCATGTCCTACTGCATGAACTGTGGACCAACCCCTAAATACTGCTGGGAAGAAGTGATAACTGTAGGGATACTTATCAGATATCGCTTACATAATGTTAGGAAGAGGATAGAATAACAGGGGGGTAGAAGCATGGATGCCATGGAGTGTATGAAGTCTGAAACTGTGATGTGTGCCCATTTTATCCCTGCCTGCAAACCCAGGAATGGGTAGCTACAAACCTGCTCATAAACTACAATGTGAAGGGGAAATTACCAGATATATGATCCCTATCTCTGGGTAACCTGTGTGAATCTGTACAGCTGAGAGATATGGCTGCAGCAGGATATGGCCATTCTGTCACATTGCTAGATGTACAAGCATGGGATTCTCAGCCACCACAGTACCAACATGCTGGATCATTTACACAGACCCAACAGCAAGTGTCTGCAGCTCCCCCTCCAGAATGGCATGATTGTGCAAGAATATGTAGGCTGCAGACCACAATACTGGACATGGCTTCATACATCTTGTATTCCCCAGGAAATTATTGTGAGCACATATGTATATCTGTCAGGAGTTGATGACATAATACATCACAGTGTAAAACATACATATGTCTGAATATCTCTAATAACACCAAAACCATGTTGAAGAAGCAGCACAGGCAAAATTATTTACAGTATCCCACTATGCTTTGCCCATTGTGACTCCATATTGTCAACCTAGCTACAGATATCCTGCAGAAACAGGTTGCTAGCTGTAGGTGTAGAACACAAATGCCTGGACTGGAGTACAACCTACCTGAAATGGATTCACACATTCAATTCAGAAGGTCTTACTGGGCATGCTCCCACACTTTCAGAAATGAAGCCCATGTCTGGCAACAATAGTGGACTATACATATCTGTCAGTCGCAGATGTCTGTGCACTCACACCGCATTACACAACAGTCATGCGTTGCAGACACATTGGATAGGAAGACACATGTATATCCATGGACAACACAGTATAATCGGTCAAACATACACAAACAGAGATGTGGGGAAGAGAGAGACAGCCAGTAAAAAAGAGCTTCCCATCATGACGCCTGTCCCACCCACAACACATACAATTGGCCAATATCACATGATGTGCCGATGTCTATCACTGTAGACATTTGCTTCTGGTAGCCCTCAGCACTATAGTGTCTGTGGTGCTTGTGATAACTGTGTAACATGACAGTACAAGTCATTATTCATCTAGCAGTCATATACACAGTCCTGTCAAATGTAAAGCTGTTTGTGACTGAGTGTTGTGTGTGTGTTTATAGAGGAAGGGTTTATAGCCCATTCACACACTGCACTCCCCATTGCCCTAGTTTAGCAGGCCTGCTGATGTCAGTCACCTTGAAATACCTCCTTGGACAAGATTCTGTTCCGTAAGCTCTGTGGTGCGTGCAATAACTGCATAATGATATCGTGTGATGTACTAGTTAGGTAGGAGTTTTAATTCCAGACATGGCAACTGTGAAACTGTGTTTGTGTGTGTAGGGACCGATGCTTTTGAGGCCATTTGCAGTCACTACACCTCCCATTGTCCTACTGTAGCAAGCCTGCTGATGTCAGTTACCTTGAAATACCTCCTTGGACAAAATTATGTTCTCTAAGCTCTGTGGCACGTGCAATAACTGTGTGATGCTATAGTGTGATGTACTAGTTAGGTAGAAGTTCTAATCCCAGAAATGGCAACTGTGAAACTCTGTGTTTGTATGTGTAGGGAGCAATGATTTTGAGGCCATTCATGGACACTACACCTCCCATTGCCCTACTTTAGCAAGGCAGCTGATGTCATTCTCCTTGAAATACACCTTTGGATAAGGTCTAACCCTATAAGCTCCATGGCTCGTGCGATAACTGTGTGATGTACTAGTTAGGTAGGAGGTCTAATCCCAGAAATGGCAACTGTAAAACTTTGTGTGTGTGTTTGTGTGTGTAGGGGTTAATTATTTTGAGGCCATTCATAGACACTACCCCTTCCATTGCCCTACTTTAGCAAGGCTGCTGATGTCATTCACTTGAAATACACCTTTGGATAAGGTCTAGCCCTATAAGCTCCATGGTGCATGTGATGACTGTGTAATGCTGTAGTGTGATGTACTAGTTAGGTAGGAGTTCTAATCCCATAAATGGCAACTGTGAAACTCTGTGTTTGTGTGTGTATGGATCAATGATTTTGGGGCCATTCATAGACACTACACCTCCCATTGCCCTACTTTAGCAACGCTGCTGATGTCATTCACATTGGAATGCACCTTTGGAGAAAGACTAGCCCTATAAGCTCTGTGCCATGTGTGATAACTGCATAATGCTATAGTGTGATGTACTAGTTAGCTAATGCTGTAGTGTGATGTACTAGTTAGGTAAGAGTTCTAATCCTAGACATGGCAACTGTGAAACTCTGTGTGTGTAGGGATCAATGCTTTTGATGCCATTCATAGACACAACACCTCCCATTGCCCTACTTTAGCAAGCCTGGTGATGCCATCTACCTTGAAATATACATTTGGAGAACAGCTAGCCCTTTAAGATCCATGGTGTGTGCCATAAATGAGGAACAATGTAGTAGCAGTAACTACACAGCGAAGTGTTTGAATCTCATCTGTGGCAAGTGTTTGTATGTGTACCTCAAAGATGTTGTCCCTATTTACAGACAGTACACATCTCACAGCCTGACTTTAGCAGTCCTGCAGATATCATCCACCTTACAAATATCTGTTGTGAAGCCTATACCATGTCATGTCAGTGGTGCATGTGGTGCATGTGGTAAATGTGTAACATAATGGCCCATTAAGGTTGTTAGGTAGAGGTTTGAACCTCACCCCCTAACAAATGTAAATGTGTGATTAGGGTACATTTTTTGGGATCCCTCACCCACTACATCATCCAGTGCCAGTATTTACAAGGGCTGGCGATGTGCCTCACCTTAGAAGTACCTTGGGACAATATCTACTCAATAAGCTCTGTGGTGTGTGTGCTAAATGTAGTACACTGTAGTTGCAATGCATATCTAGGTAGGGGATTGAATCTTAGTGCTAGCATCTGTGTGTGTTTGTCATCAGTATCCTGTGTGGAGGTTGCTGAATGACAAGATGCACTGTGGGACAGGTTTTGCTAAATTATTATATTGAGGACCACTGTATGTCACAATGTCCACCTTACAAGGACAACAGATATCAAACCACAGAGAGGCTAGTGTAGACAATCCATAGCCCTACATGTGGCATTATGGATCGGTGAACAATATAGGCAAGTCTTGTATTGCTCAGAGAATACTCTCCACCCATGTCTCATACACAAACACACTTGGCTAGACAACAACCACTATATTGGTAGTTCCATGCATATTACCCACAGATAGTAACCATGGTGTGATTGCAGTGGACTACATGCCTGTTGACCACAGCACTGCCACTGACATCAGAATGTACTGTGATTTGTAACATCTCCTGACTGAGTGTGTGTGATCCAGCAAGTAAAAGGGCATGGCACCCTGTTCCATAGGCAAATAATTGCTTACAGTGGTCCTTTGCTATGTTCCCCATTGGATGCCTGCAACAACTGTAGAGACTGCAGATGTAACCCACAAAGGTAATACCATGCCTTATACACATGCCCTGCATGGACAGATGCCACTAACTCCACTGAATACCTGTATCATGCTGTCAGTGTAGGTGCAGGTACGACCTCAGTTCCATAGCCAGGTCTCACCACATGAGATGATAATCTGTCCACACAACATGCCTCAGAGACCCCAAGTACACTTCCACACATCACAGAACATGCATGTGGGACATGTGCCCAACCCAGGCACTGTCCATGTTATGGAATATAGATCACATACATGGCAAGCATTGCACAGCACTGGCTACCCATAATAGTAACCCAGATGAGTGGATGGTGAATACAATACCCAGCTGTGTGGGCCAATCCAGGGACTACACCCTGAACCACACTGGAGACCATTGTCATGTGGCCTGATGACAAGGTATTCCCTTTGCCTTGTCTTGCACAGCCTTCTGGCACAGTCAACTACACACCTGTGAAGCAATGAACCCATGCATGTCAGTACTGGCAAGTGTGTGCGTGTGTGCATGTGTGTGTGTGTGTGTGTGGGGATTAATGATTTTGAAGCTATTCACACTCACTACACCTCCCATTGCCCTACTGTAACACGCCTTCTGATGTCAGTCACCTTTGGCCATATATCAGCCTGATATGCTCTGTGGATCATGTGATAACTGTGTAATACTGTAGTGTAACAAGCTAGTTAAGTAGAGGTTCAAATCCTAACCCTGCCAACTTTAATAATGTGTGTAATTCCCTGAAAGAGTGTGGTTGTGTCTTCATTGACACCTGCTTTTGTGGACAGTCACATGTGCTACACTTCCTTATCCATCCTTTATCACTGTTGCTGATGTCACTCACCGTCAAAGATAACTTTGGACAGTTCTTTAATATGTAAGCTCTGTGGTGCATGCAATAACTGCATAACAATGTAATAACAATACATAGGCAGGTAGGGGTTTG
>NC_056744.1:265276184-265301184 GCF_019279795.1 Protopterus annectens | reverse complement strand
CAGGTCAGATAACTTATTTAGGTATAATACTATCTAAAGATATTAAATCTATTATATATAATAATTATAATACCTGTTTTCTTAATATACAAAATCTTTTTAATACCTGGAATAATATGTTTTTACTATGGAGGAGATACTTACAATTATTAAAATGATAATATTCCCCAAGATTTTATACTTAATACAATCAGTAATACTTCCACCTACAAAATAATTATCAAGAAACTGAACACACTAATGTTAAATTTCTTATGGGCACCTAATAGACCTAGGATTGCATTAAAGAAACATACTAATAGCTGGTCTCAAGGGGTATTTCTTTTCCAGACTTTAATTTATATACTATCTCTTCTATTGTAAAAGTTATTACTTTATTAATAGATCAGTCATATGTCACAAAATGGAAAGATTATTGGGAGCTAATTAGTATACACTTCATGAAAATCTCCTTAACACATAAAAATATGATTGTAAATAACTCCATGTTATGGTTACTAAAGGAATTTTGTACTTCACCTATTACACCTAAACATATGGTTTGTTACCCATTAAATATTATTATTAGTTATTGTAACTTTATATTCATGCACCCTAAGTATAGGGAATGGAATTTTATTGTATTTCCTATAATGTATACTCAGGGTATGCTTTTGTCATCTACTTCTGAAGGAACTCATTTAGCTATAGATAATGATCTAAAGTACTGGTATCAGTTGATATCTGATAATAAAGTTAAAAATCTAGATTTCTTAAAACAAGAATTTGATCTAAGAGAAACTTGCTGGTTAGAGGTTCAGACCTTTAGACAACATCTCATTAATAAAATAGATTTAATGTTTATAACTGTTAAAGAATCTATTCCAACACTGATTGATTACTTGATATTAAATTTACAACATAAAGTTTCTGATAAAGGTAAACTTTCATACATACATAAAGTTATCAGGCAAGAAACTTTTTACAGTGTAGATTCATACTGGAATTATTTCACTTCTATTAATGGGGACCCACCAAATCAACAAGATAAACAATATATATTGGAATCTGCTCATAGAACTACGTCTTCCATTGTCTGGAGACTTTATACATGGAAATTTTTACATAGATCTTTTTATACACCTTTGATGATGAATAAAATAAATAATAAAGATAATCTATGTAAGAGATGTAATGTAGAAATTAATGCTGACTGGGCTCATATGTTTTATGACTGTATAAAATTGAAAGAATACTGGAAGTCAATTAATGAATTTTGCAGGCTCTTTTACAGATAATTTCATTATTTCTAAATCTCTTATATTATTCAACACACCTGCACCTCAAAGTGTTAAAAAGGTTAAGCTTCCCTTGTTATGGTCTATTCTAGCAGTGGCTAGGAAAATAATAACTAGAAATTGGATTTCAGATACACCTCCTTCATTCAATGAATTTAAAAATGTTATGAATTTAGTGTGCCATATGGAAATAAACACAATTAGGACTAGAACAAACAGAAAAACATCTTATTTTATTGTATGGGATAATTTACAAAATCTGTTAAAAAAAATTTTAATTTCAATAGCATGGTATTTTAGTTTAATTAATTGATCTGATTGTAGTGGATGTCTTTGTAAATACTTTAGTTGTTTTGTTGAATATTATAATAATACCTATTTTTAATTACTTGTATAAAATTGTTATGATATTTCTCTTATATGTTAAAACAATAAACCTGTTTTGAAAAAAAAAAAGAATTTGAGTACAGGAAATTCCAAAGGTTTGTACTTGTGCAGTTAATTCTTTCAGAGCTTCTTGAATAGGTAACAAAGCAGTTTTGATATCTTCCATGTTTAGCATTTGGTCAGGTTTATTTTTGGTCCCTGGTTTTGATTGTTCCTGCTATTTTATAATTTTTCGTCTTTTCGAAATTACATCTTTTTCCGGTGACTGCAGTTCTGAAAGTTTAGTTTTTGTAGTAGTTGCATCCATATTTTTGTCTTCTTTCGACA
The DNA here is from genome assembly GCF_019279795.1 of Protopterus annectens. Lineage (NCBI taxonomy): Eukaryota > Metazoa > Chordata > Ceratodontiformes > Protopteridae > Protopterus > Protopterus annectens. Next base: position 265,299,193 of record NC_056744.1, on the reverse strand, counting down.
TTTTATATCAGTACTGGAACTCAGAGTATACTGCATACACAATTCCTTTGTTTGCAACTCACTTCACAGCCAGCTAATCTATGATAATCCTGTTAGATACTATACTTTTCCTCGGTTTATTCACTTCTTGAAGGCTAATTAAGTGAAGTTGAAGTTATTTTTACCAAGATTTCTTGTTTAAAGGTTCTTAATATCACTTCAGGGTTTGGATTTCCTCAGGTTATATGCAGAGATATAGATCAGCAGTGTTCACAGAATGACAGCCATCTTTGAATCCCTGCATTGTGCTGTTTCTAGTGTAACCAAAGAGGCACACCGCTGAGTGTGCCTCTTTGGACACTACAGCACTCTTACTGCCACTCATTTAATGCTGCACACTAAATGTTTTTGAATACCCCAGCATATCCTTATTCTGTGTCCAAACAGCATTTTGCATTAATACTGTAAAAAACCCTTTCCATAATTCCCTTTTCTTTGCAAACTGCGCCATTTGATTTTCTGCATCATCCTATTCAATATCTTCTTACCGAACTAAATGATATCTGGTATCAAAATGCCACAAGGAGCAGGCTGTAGTATTATTCAATGTAACAAATTGCATTAACTGTTTATAGCCAGTGTGCATGTGAGTGTGTGTGTGTGTGTACATGTGCATGTAGTATACAACTATGATGTCACTATATCTGCTCTGAAGTGCCGTGCTAAACTTTCATCAGAAAGACCTTGTTAAATCATTACTCAGCATGTATGAACAGTAAACCGTAATGTTAATGTGAGACATTTTCTTGTGAACTAGAAAGTAAACTCCTGTATAGTTCTCAAAAATAAGTAATAATTATAAACCGATTTACAATTCTGACTTATCCAGCAAATGGTACTTCCTGGTCTAAATCCTTTTAAACAGGCAAGATTCAAAAATAATTGCAGTCCTGAAGCAGTAAGGACTTTATATCCTGTGTAGAAAAGACTAACCCAAGCAAACTGACATGCTTACTGAAAAGAAAGGCCTTTTGGAAGGTCTTAAAGTCTGAGCAAGAACTAACATTCTTTAATACAGCAGAAGAGAGTTCAACAAGGAGAAGGTTGCAAAAGTAAAAGGCCTTCAGCTAACAGACTCCATTCAAAGGTTGGTAATTTGAAGTAGCTATACAACTAAAAAATATAGGGCTCTTTCAGAAAATTAGTGTTACAGCAAGCCTGGTGAAATATCATTACCCTTACTGTGCAATGCCTGATGCAAACAGGTAGAAAATTCCATCCTTCACAGACTCAAGTACAAATGCAGATCCCCATTATTTGGGTGATATGATCCCTCTGATTTTCTCTAATAACAAAATATTCTGCCAAAATCTGTACCAGCTCCAACTTATGAAGCCCCTTTCAATAAGCTCTGAGAAAAAAAATGAAAGGCAGTATTTTGAGATACAATATTACCAAACCGTTACCAACATAGCCTGGTCTGAAGTAAGGACCAGATTGTGGATTAATGAAACAAGTTGGACAAATGATGCATTTACTCCAGCAAAGGACATGTTATGATTTGATATGATTAACTCCATGTCTTTTGCTCTTAGATGTCTTAGATGCCAAGTTTCTTTAGAACTACACTAAAATTCAAAGACAATATAAAAATATCCAAATCAAGATAGTCATATGGTCTCATAGGATCATATGATCATAGGAAGTTACTAGGCTATTGACCATGAAGTCCTTACAAGCCTAGCTAAGAATTTAGCCCATGTTCCAACAAGTCAGCACCCTATGCCACTGTCCAGCAGGGACACAGGTGGAATCCCAGGGGTGTATTTTCTGTTTCCCATCCAGTTATCCAGATTGCGCTTAAAAAGGTTTAATGAGGTATTCTGCTTTATGTGGAGAAGGAGCCTATTCCACAAAAGAGGGAGTCTCTGGGACACAAATCTGTCCTGCCAACAAGCCCTATTGATGTCACAGACCAGGTTGAGGTCACCCGTGTGGGTTACTTGAGTGAAGCTTGACTTGCGGATATGCAGCAGTCTCATCAGGGTGGGGTCTGAGATTGCTTTGTATGCCAGACAGAGGTTAGCTCTGAGGAGTTTTTAGGAGACTGAGTGAAGGGACAGGGCTTTTAGCCTATCTGTATAGAGTAGATGTTTGAAGCCCTGGATTCTCTGTGTGAGGAGTCTCTGTGGTCTCTCCAGCTGCTGCATGTGCTTTGTGAGGTACATGCCATAAGGGGCATTGTACTCAGTAACTGGTCTCATAAGGGAAGAATACAGGGATGTTATGACCACCTTGTCCCTGGATGACATACCCTTACTAATGAGGTGGTCCATGTAGAAAGCTTTACATAGAGAGGAGGCAATGCGGTGGTCAAAAGTCAGTTTGCTATCAACCTGGCTGCCCAAGTCCCTCATGACTGATCCCATGCTTAGTACCTTATTATCAATGTGATAATTTGTGGGGACATCACTCTCCCCAAAAGGGATGATGATGCGCCATTTTTTGGCATTCATTATCATTCTGTTTTTGGATAACTGTCAAAAAACATGTCTTCTGTGACTTTACCTTTAGTCCATTGGCAGCAGTCTATCTGCCATTTCCTGCAGATAGCACTTTATTTTGACAGACAGCCCCCCCCCCACACATACACACACACACCTCTGACTGGGAACAGAGGAGAAATATAGCAGAGTTTCATCCATATAAAAATGGAATGGCAATACATAACTCCTAACAATATCTCCCATTGGCAGCATACATACATTGAATACCACTAGTTGAACTATTGAGTATATTTGTACATTACAAAAATAAACAGCACTGGTTAACTACTGACCTTTCCCTGGGTAAAAAAATATATATGGGCATAACCTTTAACACTGAGTAGGTTACAACTGTTGCTAAGCATTAGCACTATGAGCTGATCATATAAATAAGCAGTAAAACTAACTAAATATTCTTGACATCAGTAACAAAATATAAATAAATAAAAAACAGATTAATCCTGGAGTAGCAAGTTCTAGGCTCCTTTTCACATCTCATCTTCATAAAGGCTATTTGTAATACACATTCTAGTGCTTTTAACAAATGAGCAGATCGCATTGTTACATCAGTATAAAATGTATTACTGTAATAAAAAGCAAATCCTGTGCACTTAGCAGCGCTGGACTATGAATATATCTGTCTTACTTCATTTAGAGACTGCAGGCTGAGGAAACTGGCAATGTGTGCCTTTTGTGTATGAGTACAGAGAGCCATGCCTCTGTTAATAATTCAGAGGGATTGAATGGTGTATGTAAGGTAAGATTAAATATTGCAGGTGAAACAGAAGATGATTTGCTGTTTAATCTCTTGGTGCGAAAACCATTGTTTAAGACTGAAGTCTGTAGACTGGAAGACAAGAACAGAACTTGTATAAAGAGTGGTGCTGAATCTGGAAAAGGCAAAGTGTAATAAAATAAAAAAGTAGGTTGAGACTGTGCAGAAAAGAGGTAAGAGGTGATGTAAGGGGTACTGTCCATAGCTACCAAGGCTGTGAGGGAGATCATGTTTCCATGTCATGGCTGAAAATAGCCATTTGCTTGAACAGTTCAATGACTTGCCTGTGAACAATCAATCAATATGTAAGTAAATGAATGACCTACAAGTACAGGATGGTACACATGCATATATTTAAAAAATGAGACAGCTACATGGTGTGCCCTGTCTGCAAAATGTCACTCTGCAATTTAACGAGATGCCTTCTAATAACTTGTCCACAAGATTAATTACTGTAAGACATGTCACACTGCAGTGCAAGGAAGCCTTGGAAATGCCTGTATGTAAAGAAGCACTAATGTTTCACAACACTAAACAAGAACAGAGCTTTTTTTTTCATTCCACTGGAGGCTTTCGGAATACAACCATATGCTACTGAGGAAGGTGTGCAGTAATAAACAAATAAAGCAATAACTACATTTAGGGGAAAAGAACAAAAGCAAGAAGCATAGGCAAGGTAGAAAGTTGGAAGATAGGTTTAATACTTACCAGGATACATCCCTTGGATTGTAATAACTTATTTTGAAGACAATAAGTTTGAAACTGTGATCAAATTTTCGATTAAACATTTATTGACAAAAGTATATTTTACAGAACATTTTTAAAGAGAATCAGGAAGGATAACGGCAGAACTATTAAAATATTAACAATTTTTTCAACGGCAAATCTCATCCAATTATAGATTTTTATTATCTGAACACAGAGACACATAGATGCACTTAGAGTAACGGGTTCCTTGTTTTACAATTCAGAGGTACAGCTCTAGTTTACAGAATTAATCTGAAGTACACAAAAAGACATTTGTTAGCAATTTATAACTGGGTCAAATACCACCGGTAAGCAAGTACAGAAAATAGCAAACATCTTAGTAGCTCCATGGATATGTTTTTCATATTCACTTCTCTAAAATTCCTAAAGATATGTATTTATCTGTAACAAAAATGCGGACAGTTGTCTTCATATATTTCATACTTCCCTCTTCTGGATTTTATTTTATTTATTTCAAAAGGGAAGCAGACCAACAACATAACTGAGGATTGAACAGATCCAGTGACATTTCAGTTCTACCAGAGAAGCATATGCCTACATGGGAGAGTCATTCACAGGTTGACTGCAGTCAATAAAGTTTCATTTGTGTAGTATCTGAAAGATTTAAAAAGGAAGTACTGTGTCAGGTTCCAGTGGCAACTATTTTTTTATATTTGTCCATTAACAAATATTGAATTCTGATGCAGAATGGAATGAAGAGATGGACTATGAAATGGTTATAGGAGTACAGTAAGTCTACTGGCATATTTTTATTTTGAACAACGTGACAAAGATTGTAGGGAAAGGGCAGTACAGTGTATGCAGAGTGAGGAAAAGTGATTAATAAAATAAAGAAATTATGCAAAAAAGGCTAGATAACAGACATAACCATGAGAAAGTACATGGTGTGTTACCTTAAGTAAGGTTATATTTGTAAAGCATTAGAGCAGATTATATGGTGCTGAAATATCCAAAAAGTTTCAGCACTATTTGTTATCCATCCTCATCAAATATTATATATAGGGTTCCGTACGTTTGATCAAATGAGCAAACAACAGAAACCCAAATGGCCGGGCATACTTACACAAAAGTGCTTTTCACAGAAGAAGCACTTTCACCTAAGTATGCCTGTTGCTGAGGCTGTACTATGGTGTGGGTAAGGGAAATTTCCCTTTTACCCACTGTAGTGTGGTCTCGGAGGGAGAATATTAGAGTAGGGGGGATGGGGGCACAGCTAAAATATAAATGTAGTGTTTTATTTTTTTTTTTGTAACACACTTTAACGACGTTAAGGCAGCTGCGGTGGTGCAGCAGTTAGCATTGCCACCTCACAGCAAGAGGTTCTCTGGTTTGATCCTCAGCTGGGGTGCCTTCTGTGCAGAGTCTGCATGTCCTCCCTGTGGTCGCGTGGGTTTCCTTTAGGAGCTCCAGTTTCCTCCCACATCACATAGACATGCTGTAGGTGGATTGGACACTCTAAATTGGCCCTAGTCGTGAGTGCATGCATGTGTGTGCCTTCTGTGGAAGGTTAGGCGCCAGGCTGGCAACTCAACATCATAAAACTTCACTGCCAATCATGAGCAGGCAGATGATCCGCTGTGGCAACGGCTAACTGGGAAAAGCCAAAAGAAGAAGAAGAGCACACTTTAATGAAAGTGCTTTTTCAATAAAATCACTTTCATTAAAGTGTGTTCAGTTATTATGGATTAGGACGTTTGCTCATTCGAGCAAACATCCTAGATCCATATATATATATATATATATATATATATATATATATATATATATATATATATATATAATATTATATATATGTGTGTGTGTGTGTGTGTGTGTGTGTGTATCACAGCTGTATCTAGGCTATCTGGTGTCCTGTGCCATTCCCTGAAAGGTGCTCCTATCAGCTCTAAGCTGGAGATAAAAAAAAATATCATATCTGTCAGAGATTCAAGAACAGAAAAAAAAAACTATTCTGGTCTGAAATTGGAGCAAATCACATCTGTGTGTCAAGTGATTCATAGACTTGTTCAGCCAGGTAAATTAGCATGCCCACACTTATAAAGCCCATGTTCACTTATCATGGAAGAGGTCAGTAATGGGGATTTTAGTGGTAAAGTAGGGTTGAGGGGTGTGTGATTGAGTGCAGGTGAAGGTTTGCATCTATGAGCATGTGTGAGCATGTGCGTGTGTGTGTGTGTGTGTGTGTGTGTGTGTGTGTGTGTGTGTGTGTGTGTGTGTGTGTGTGTGTGTGCGTGTGTGAATGGATAAGTGGATGTGTGATTGCGATCAAGTGTGTGGGGCACTGTATGTGAGTGTTTGATGTATATGAATGCGTGAGTGCAAGTTGGGGAAGTTATCATACCTCCACACACCCTTAGACTATCAAAAATAAAGTACAACATTGGGTGGGGGACCACTACCACCAGGAATAACTGTACTACAGGGATGGGAGTAACTTTGGACACCAGAATTACACCTTAAGACTTGTGCTTTAACAGAAGTTAAACCAGTGTGGGGATTGGGGGAGGTGGGAGAACACTACACACCAGAGATGCTATTGTAGTGCCTTAAAGGTACTTAAACCAATACAGGCACTGGAGTAGGGGGAATACATGATACCATGGATACTGCTCTTGTGCCTTAAAGTCACTTAAATCACTATGAGATTAGTTGATGGAGGAGACACTAGACAACAAGAAAACTACTTTTGTGTATGGAGACCACAAAGTGGTGTGGGGGCACTAGATACCAGGGTTATGACAAGCAACATTGGACTATAACTTTCCATGATGGGTGAGTGCCAGGAAAGGGGATAATAGAAACATGCAGACAACTCAGGGGCAGGTAAGACAACTGTGGTGTGTTTGTATGCATGTGTGTTTGTGTTTGAATGTGCACTTGTGTATTTGGGATTATGAATGAAGAGGGAAGAATGCCTTTGCCTGCACAATGCTGCTGCCCATAGTCAACTACTGTCTGAAGTACTGATCTTCACTTCGCAGTAATTAACTGCAATTCAGGGACATGCTAATTAGCCAGTAATGAGGCCTTTCCTCACTGTGGCCAACATGTCTCTGAATCACAAAGTACAGCATCATGAGAGCTGAGCCTCAGGCTGTTAATATATCCCTTGGATAATATTTTGCCATTCAGGACCGGCCTTTGTTCAACTGGTGTTCTAGGGAAAAGGTCTCCACAGCACCCCACCAATACCATCCTGTGTCCCCATCCTGGTCAACCTACCCCATCCAGATTACTGGAGCCAACAGCCTAGTTGGCCTATGCCTAAGGCTGGCTATGTTGTCATTATGATGTAGTCCAGATTCTCTATTTATGTCTGTCTGTATGTATGTATTTATTGTTAACTGGGAATGTCCAGTTGGAACATCCCAGTTTTTGTGGAGTCCTATGAAGATAGTTCCTAGGTAAATTAACATTACTACACTTGAGTAGAACACTATGATATTACCTTAAAATAAAATAAAAAAAAAAATCTGGGAAAACAGTTATAAATACACTTTTATTTGTGCTGAATGGAGTCATTTTCTACAGCTAGTAATAATCCAAAGGCAAACAAAAATAAAGTGATCTTGTGCAAAAACATATGCACACATTAATGTAATTGAAAAACACTGACAGCCAGATTTAATACATTTATAAGAAATTCTAATTAGCGAGGGTTTTATAGAAAGATAGTCTAGCAAGAACATTATGGAGAACTTGGGTAATAAGACATTTGCACATCCAAATGTTATTAAGATGTGTGGCTAAAAAGGTTTGGAATGAGGAACTGTCAATGGTAGTTCTTATCTTATGAGGGAGCATCTTACAGATTTCAGCAGTATATGTAGACACCATAGAACCACCATGATTATTGAATGACTTAGAGACATGGATCAGCTGGCAAGTTGATTGTCTAGGATATATGCCTCCCAGGTAGTATCACCAGACACTGATGGACAATTAGGGTAGTAAAGCAGTCTGTGACCCAGACACAGTTGCATGGAAGTAAAACAGCAGTTGTTTTTGTTTTTCTTTCGGCTTTTCCCGGTTAGGGGTCGCCACAGCGGAACTCCGGTCCGCTAATGATTGGCAGTCAATTTTTTTTTATGGTGCCGAGGTGCCAGCCCTTCACCCAACCTTCAACAAAGGCACACCCATTCACGCATGTCTTTCGAATGCCACACGACCACGGGGCAGACATGCAGACTCCACACAGAAGGCGCTCCAGCCAAGAATCGAATGGGAGAACTTCTTGCTGTGAGGCAACAATGCTACCGCTGTACCACCATGGCTTCATGGAAGTAAAACAGCAGTACAATTTAAATTATCTAATATCATAAAGTGGAAGACAGTGATGGGTAGAACTGTAGTGCCCAGAAACAAAAATGAGTGAGCATATTGCACACCTTGTTCAAATATATATTTTAAATGGTGCAGCTAGGTTAGTAATAACTCAGACTCGGAATAAGGTAGGTTTGAGCTGTGGAGACTAGGTATAACTGACAGAAAGTATTTAGCTCTGTGGAGCTTGCCTAATGTTAAATTGTTCTTATGATGGTGTTCTGGATGTGATTTATTTTTAGCTCTATTTACTCCCACTGCCTGTCAGCTATCATCTTCCTCTCGGCCAACTGGTCATTCATTCTTTATCATGAAGAGATCTTCATTAGACAACCATTGGGGTAGTTTGATGGTTTTCCTTCTTCTTCGTAGCCCTAGGGATATGCAATGGGCTCTCAGCACTGGTCATGTTTTACTTTCACAAGGGATATTGCCCTAGCACCTCACCTCAAACATGTGAAGTGGTTTGCCCGGCCTCCATCAGAGAAATCTCACTTCCCTATGTGATCTTTAGAGTATGCTACCCTACCCCCCATGTGCCTTTACAAATTATCCTTCCTGTCTTGCTGCTCGAGTGATGGGGTTCATTAACTGAAGCCCAGTCTCCTGGGTCATAGTAAGTGCTCCATCTCTCTGCACCATGTAGTCAGACCAGGTACTGAATTTAAATTGGTTTTCTGTAGCAACACCAAGTATCATTATTACATCTACTTTTACAGTTGGAGTACTATTAACTGCAGTTCAGTTAAGTGGGTTTATACTGTAAAAATCAGTGGAACCAAGGACAGCTTGGAAGTGGGTTAGCTGGTCAAATGTATACAGCAATTTGGAGAAGAAAAACATTTGCTTTCAAGCATTTAGGAAAAGACCCACATAATTTAGTGATGTCTGAACTGTGTGAAAGGATATTTGCAGAAGGGGATGAAGGGTGTATAGAGAAGCCACTTTATAGGTTCACAGGTTCATAAGAAATTACTAGGCTAACAGCTTAAGAGCCCATTCAAGCCTAGCAATAATAACTGGATTTTACCCAATATATGGCCCCTTGGGACAAGACAATGGCATGGACTTATGCCTGTGCCTTGAGTATCTTACAGAATGCCCCTTCCCATAAGAGATGTAGGTACTACCCCAGGTGTGAATTTGCAATTCTTCATCCATTGATCCAAACTGCTTTTGAAGAGAATCAGGGAAGGGCTCTGCTTAATGTGATTAGGAAGCCTGTTCCAAATAAGGGATAATTTCTAAGACGTATATCTGTCTCGCAAGCATAATTTGTTCAAGTCACTGATTAAGTTTAGATCCCTAGATCAGGTGATCCTCATGCTGTTTAACTTGTGGATGTGCAGCAGCTCCATCAGGACTTGATTACTGACTGCCTTGTAGGTCAGGCATAGGTCACCCCTTAATAGTCAGTAGGAGACAGAATAAAGGGATAGAGCATTTAGTCTATCAGCATAGGACACCCTCTATTTTCTTTATGAGGAACCTCTGAGGTCACTCCAACTGCTGTAAGTGCCTAGTCAAGTACATGCCAAATGGCACATTGTAATCTATTATTGGTCTGATGAGGGCTGAGTACAATAGGACTATAATTTCTTTGGATCGGGATATTATACCTTTACTTATAAGTTGTGCCACATAGAAGGACTTCTTCACCTCTGTGAGTACATGGCAGTCAAAGTTCAGGCTACTGTCTATATGTTTAACTAGATTTCTCATCTTTGAATCTACTGTTAGGGAATGTGCTATTGATGCTGTAATTTGCAGAGGTATTTGACTTCCCAAAGGGTATGATAATGCATTTTTCACATTTGGTTTTAGGCCATGGTTCTGTCTCCAGTCATTTGTCTGATCTAGACCCTCGTGAAGGATATCTGCATCAATGCCTGCTAACTAGTAGTCATCAGCAAGCTTAGTCATCCAGAGGCCTTCGACATTAGCCTTGACTTCAGAGATGTATATTAGAAGTATATTCTGAACAAGAGTGGTTCCGACACTGAGCTTTGTCACTCACCACTAGTAACTGGCCTCTTATCTGGATTCACCCACTTTAACCACATTTGTACTGTTTGCAAGCCTGTTAGCTATCATCTGATGATGTAGGGGTTTATGCCCAGTTTTGTGGGTTTATTTATAATAGCTGAGTGGAAAATTGTGTCAAATGCCTTGGCCAGATCACGGTAGGGAGTATGTACTGTTTTACCCCTATCCATGGCCTTTTTCTCAAAGAAATCCATCAGATTCAGTAAGCATGACCTGCCTTTGACAAAACCAAATTGGGGCAGGTCCAGTGTTTGGGGGTTTTGTATGTCATTATTTATCGGGTTCATGATTATTCTTTCCATGGCCTTACATATAAGACTAGTCAAACTTATGGATCTCCAATTTCCCAGGTCAGTACATGGTCCCCTTTTATGCAGAGAGATGACTGTTGCTGTCCACCACTCTATCAGCACAAAGCCAGCCTGGAGGCTGTGATTAAATAGAGATGCTAAATAGCCTGATAAGTCCTGATTTAAGCTTTTAAGAGGCAACTTGGTATACTGTCATGCCCCATTGAAGCCATGTTTTTAGCTTTAGACATTGCAGTGGCCACATGTTCTTTGATGATAATTGGCAGTGAAGTGGTGGAGGGTATTTCTTGGGGGAAAATTGGGGTCGATGTGGATGTGAAATCTAAGCTGAATTTGGTTGCCAGAAGATTTCTATAGCTTCTGGCTGAGTAACTAATTCCGCACATTGTTGGGTGTTATCAATAAGATTGTGGGCATAACTGAAAAATGCCTTATGGTTATCCTTAGCTTTGGAGGTTATTTTTACCTCAAACTCTGCTTTCAGATACTTGACTAGTTTTCTGAATCGCTTGTTTAGACTAATGAGATAGTTTTTGCTCTGTTGTCCAAGTTCCATCTTACTTCTCGACAAGATTTTCTTTCTTTTGTTGTACAACCAGTTAATACCAGAGGTCCACCAGTGTGCCTTGTTTCTGTGGTTTGACCTGAGTGTATTTTGGTCTGGTATTACCATTTCTATACAGGGCTTTTGTGTACACCTCTGCATAGGTTTCTGTGTTTTCTGGATTTGAGGAAGCTTGGAAACTAGCTATACCATCCCTTAATAGGGGAGTGATTTGCCTTAGAGAAGTTCTTAAAGTTACTGGAGGTTAGATGAGGGGACTAGTTTTACCTTTATTTCAAGGGAGACCACTTTGTTATCTGATCTTACCTGTGAGGACTTCACATTGTGGGGGGGGGGTGCAGTGCTGTCCCATATTCGTGAGTACCAGATTTAGATATACAGTATGTCCCCTAGTTGGAGAGCAGACTGTGCACCAGGGCTTTTGAATTTACAAAGTCAAGAAATCTTTGGGCCTGCATGTTAGTGGCTGTGTATGATGTATGGGTTTCCTGATTCATGATGGGGGACCTCTAGCTAGCAGGAATATGGTAATGGAATTTTTCCCATGCTTAGTTGGCCATTGAGAAGCTCAAGGATATTATATTGTTTGACCAACCTTGGGGTGTGCTTATCCTTTATATAGATAGATACACATCAGCCATTTGCTCTTTCATGTTCAGTGGGTATTGGAACGTATGAAAGGTGTTATAGCCATGCACTGCCAGAGTGCTCTCCATGGCTTTGAACCATGTTTCAGTAACTGCAAAGACATCAGCATTCTCCAGGGTGAGAAGACCTTCTAGAGAGTGCATGTTTTTGTTGAAACTCCTAGCATTGAGCAATAACACCTTTATCTTGTCTTGAGTAGCTTTTCTTATGTTGGAAGTTTTGCCGGTTTGGCAATGCCTAAAAAAGGCACTATAGGGGTGGATAATGTTTTGGCCAATATCCAAAAGCCTAGAAGTGACAGGTGAAGACCATCCCTGGCAAAGCAATGTGGCCTGTCGGCTCTATATTAGATCACTGAACGCTTAAAAAAGTGAACGTGATTGATCAAACTTATGTAAGCGAAAGCTTAAAATATCGAAGCAACAGAAACCCAAATTTTTTCTTCGGAAAATAATTTGGTTGTCTGTTTCTGTTGCTTCCGTATTTTCAGTGCTGTGATGGAAAGTTACAGGTCGGGTTCAAGTAAGTGTGTGATTGTGTGGATGTGAGTGTTAGGGAGGGTTAGGTGAGTTAGGGTTAGGGTGCGGGTTAGGTATGTGTGCGACTGTGTGGACGTGAGGGTTAGGGCGGGTTAGGTGAGTTAGGGTTAAGGAGTGGGTGAGGTGAGTGTGTGATAGTGACGGACCTTAGGGTTAGGGTTTGCGTTAAGGTACGTGGATAGTTAGTGGTGTGTGTATAGTTTAGTGTAAGGTTAGGTGTCAGATTTTAGGTGTATGTGTGTGGATTGCTGTTTGTGTGGTGTGCTTGTGTTGTGTGTATGTGTTTTGGATCAGCAATTTTTTTTCCCTTGGAAAAAAATCACTGTTCTGACAGTTCAAGATTGTAAGCTTTCGCTTACATAAGTTCAATGAATCACCGTTCGCTTTTTTAAGCATTTGTTGATCTAATATAGATCCGGCCTGTCAACCATGTCCTCTCAGTCTGACCAATACTGGATCCTTTTGGAATGACACCAGTAGCTAAGCCAGTTGTTAAGTTTGATCATTTTATGCTGGTATTGTGGCATCATCCTTGGAGACAGTAGAATTCTGCTCAGTGCTAGGCTCATACCTGCCTGTAATACATATCCTGAGAGCTCAATCATGTTTCTCTTTATATTGTCCAGGGAGGTACTTCTCAGGTCTTTCACACCTACATGGACTATGACTCAGTCATACTGGTTCTTAGAAGTAAGTGACTTGAATGCTTGCATGATCTGGTGGATCCTGATTCCTGACAGACAACTAACTGTAACCTTCTCTTTATCCAGCGTGGTAAGATAGACATCAATGTCTCTCTCAATGGAGTCTCCTATGACCAGAATATTGTACTGTGGAGTATTTCACCTTATGGCTTTGGTAGGTGAGACACAATGAAATGTGGCTTTATGCATTGTAATGGAAATCATCTTATTTGTGTGCATGCAGAGTTTCAAAGGACTGCGCCTGAGAGGTCTTTGAAGTTTGGGTAAGTTACATGTGATTACCTCTGCATATGTAGGGCTATGTGTGTGGTCTTTTGTGAGTGTGGTGTGTGATATGATGTGTGTGAGTTGCTGATAACCTGTTTGTTGTTTTTTGTGTCTGTATGTGGGAGTCTAACCTCCAGTGTCAATGTGTAACCACATTTCACACAAACTATATTTGCCTGTTCAAGAATTAAGTGGTTGTCAGTGTGCATAAGGCAATTATTATGTTGCATCAGGATCCCTATGTCCACTAGCTGAATGCAGAGATAGCAGGGAATTACCCAGCCATGGTTGCAGGTCCTAATGTGTACTTGCAAGGGATAGGAATACAGAGTGTTTGTAATGGGACAAAAGAAGGGTGATTACTTGGTGTAATCTACAGCTAACCTAACCAGCAATGTTACCCAGTGTGCAAACCAGATGGTCTCTGAGCAGCAATAGTCCTAGGAGCTGTAATAAGGTAAGGTAAGGTAGACCTAAATAGTACTAACTAAATGTGTAAGTGCTGCCTAAGGTGCAAACTAGTTGCCCTGTGAGTAACCAGGACTGACGTAAAGTTCCAGCATGATTTTTATAGGGAAGTTTCAGCTTCAGGTGATTGCATATATGCAAGGCATCAGTAACTGCTGCTGTGCAAAGAGCAGCTTTGTGCAAATGTGAAGCTTATATATGATCAGCAAAAGCAAGTTTTACACTAAGTATGCCCTAAGGCAACCAGGTAAGCACACAATGAGCTTTCCACTGGCAATTTTCCAGCTCAAATAGGTGAAATCAGCCCTCTCCTGTCACAAGAGTGCAGACTTTGACTCTCTTAATGTAGAACGACTGGCTTGGAGCCCAGGTGTTGAGGAACCACAACAAATACTAACTAAGAAACGCTAGATACAATGTATTTCACTGCAGAACAACAACTCTTACAGCAGTTTGAGAATGCAAACTTAAACTTTGAAGAAGTGCAAAAAAGCAATAAATAGTGCAGTAAACTTTCACATTATAATGAAAATTAATAATGTTTCTAGATGTTTGCATCTCTACAAGTTACTGGCACAATGAACATCTCTTTGCAAATGTGCTGAACTTATACTAGCCATGGAAATACAGAAAACTGACTACTGAGCACTCTGGCCAATAAAACAACTTTTTCTGTGTTTCCCAACTCTGATAGACTAGGCAAATACCTACTGCATCTAGATGAATAATTCCAGTCCTTCTAATGTAAAAGTGCAGTAAAAGTGTGCCCAGAGTGAAATGCTGCCACAAACAAACTTAAACTTAAGGAAATGCAATAAGTAATTCAAGCTAGCAACAGTGTACTTTAAACAGCTTATAAAAGTGTGATTTTTCAATAAAGGCGCTTTGTTTTATATAAATGAGCCAAGAGACATTCAACTGAGTAGTATTTATAAAAGCAGCTAAAACAAGGTAAGCTGATTAATAATATATCTGGCCAGTAAAACAACTACATACAGGAACCGCTTGTGAGTTTCCCAACCTATACAGACCAAGTTACCACCCTCTGCCACTATATGGAAAATCTTCTATCCTCTTTATTTAAAAACACAAAAAAGAGCTTGCTAGAGTATACAAATAGACTACTTTATCCAACAATTAGCTGGATAATAAATTCAGAACAAGTAAATTGGTAGAACAGACAACGAGATGCAAAATGCACTTTTTTTAATTAAGCACAGAGAAAAGTAAATATATAATTCAAGATATCAACAGCAGTATAGACAGGGAGGAGCTTATGAAGCTCAATTTACATTAAGGGTGGGCAGCTCAAAAATCACCACGTTTAAAAAGCTAATCAAAGAATAGGAGAGTGAGTGGGAACAATAACCAGCAGGGAGTCATCAACAGTACTTGTAGTTTTTGCAGGCCTTGGGTTTTATCAAAAAAGACAAGACTGTGTATTGAAGCATTACTCAAGAAACAAATTAACCTAAGAAAAAAACATGAGATAGAAATGGTGGAGACATCCTTTGACTGGGTAAGTCAGGCAGTTTGGATGTTGAGAACCATATTGTTCAGAAAGATGGTAAAAATAATTGGATCAGACAAAGTTTTTGGGGACCACAGTGGCATTTCAGGATTGTAGTGATGTAGCAGAGTTGACTTTATTTGATGTATTTATTTTTTGTTGACCGGGCTAATCCCACCATCTTTTCAGGGGGGATATGAGGTGGTATTTACACTACTAGGGAAAATTTGGCCAGGGCATTGGAAAACTTGACTATTCTTTTTGATAGATGGCCATGTGATCTTTCACATCTACCTGAATTACTAACAACACAAGTAGATGGGACCTCAGTTTAACATCTCATCCAAAAGATGACACGCTCAGGAGTGCAGAACCCCCTCCTCTCCCGGTGCTGCATAGTAGTGTCAGCAGTCAGTCTAAATTGTGTGGGAATAAAGCCAACAGCCTTTTGCACCAAAGGTGAATGTGCAGCCTGTTCCATTTCACCACTTAAGTTCTATTGTTTATGTAGGTAACTTGAAAACCATCTACTGGTGTTTAATGAGAAACTTATACTATCGAGTGCTAGAATAAATTTGCCATGTGAGACAGTATCAAAAGTTTCTGATAGGTCTAAGAAGGTTGTGCTAACAAATTTGCTCCTATGAAATTTGGCAAGAAGTTGTTCTATCAGGTTGAGAAGAGCTGTGTTGGTTACTTGACTGGGTCTAATACCATTTGGATGTGTGATGACAGTAATTGTAATTTTCAAGGTGCCCAAAAGTTGTTTATGGACACATTTTCCATTATTTCCAATGTGGGGGAAGTGAAACTAATAAGGTAGAAGTTGTTCACAAATGCAGATAACTTGCTTTTATTAAGAAGAAAACAAGAGACTGCTTCTTCATGCATTTATTCATTTTCTGGCACCCACTTTATCCTTTTCAGGGAAACACAGGGAGATACTGGAGCAAAATCCTATTCTGTCAAGCAACAGACATAATACAAAGAACCATTCCCTGATGGGATGGTTGTAATAAGAATTTCTTTGATCATAGGTTCATAGGTAGGTACTAGGCTATTGGCCCAAGGGCCTACATAAGCCTAGCCAACAAGGTTCCCTGGCTTACCACCACCCAAGAAAGTTATTTTCCTGTGCCACTGTCGAGCAGAGACACAGAAGTGATCCCCGGGGTGTATTTCCTATTTCCCATCCACTCATCAAGATTTTTATTGAAGAGTGCTAATGAAGAACTTTGCTTGACATAGATGGGTAGCCTGTTCCAGAGTATGGGAAGTCTCTGGGATAGGAATCTATCCCTCCAGCATGTCCTATTTATTGTGATGACAAGGTTTAGGTCCCTGGAGCATGTAGCTCGGAGAGATTGGAATTTCTTTAGGTGTAGCATATCCAACAGCTCTGGGTCTGACATAGCTTTATTTATTTATGTATATTTGTTGACCGGGAGTGTCCAACTGGACATAGGTCCATTTTCAGTGGAGGCCCGGGGAGAAAAGCTCCACAGTTAAAATAAGCAGACAGTAGTTACATTGGATTACATAGCGATTAACAATTTACATAGCAATTACTTACAACATATTTACAGATGAAGAACATAGTACATCAGTAGACAACTAGAATCTTTATCTGTGAAGTACATAACAGACATTAACAAATGTTAAAATAAGAAGTTCCTGCTGTATAAGTACTAGGCTTATGAGCATCTGAGCTTGCTATAATCAAGGTAGTTAGTGGAGTGGAAAGAAACGTAGTGGGTGATATTAGAGTGGGAGTTGCAAGGGCATAGCCAGCATGTTTTTACGTGCACTTTTAGTAAAGTTTTGAAGTGGGTGAATGATGGTACGGAGGTAATTGTGTGTGGGAGGGAGTTCCATAATTTGGCTATGGTGCAAGAGAATAGTGCTTCACCAGCAGAGTTATTGGCTTTAGTGATCTGCAAGTGATTTTTGTTGCTGGATCTTAGTGGTCTGGTGGTGCGATAGGGTTGGAGTAGATTCTGGAGGGATGGGACATTTAGTGGATGGTTTACTAGTTTGCAGGCGAGTGAGAGTTGATACCATTGAGGGAGGTGAGGGAGTTCAAGCCAGCCCAATTCAGCAAGTGAGAGACAGTGGTGACTACGGTAGGATGCCCCTGTGGCGAATTTGGCAATTTTGTTGTAGCAGGTCTCTAGCTTGTTTTGATCGCATTGCCTTAGGTTAGTATATATTGGAGACGCATAAAGTAAGGTGGAGATAAGGTGGGAATTTGCTATTGAAATCTTTGCTGCTTTGGTGAGAAGATGCTTATTTCTGTATAACGCTACTAGTTTTTTGTGGACTTTTTTTATGGTCATGGATATGTGAATGTCAAATTTTAGTTTATTGTCTATTTCCACTCCTAGCAATTTGGTGTGTTCAGTTGGGTATATAGTGGTGTTGTCTTTTGCTGTGATGTTAAAGTGAGAGTTGTTCTGAGTATGTTTGGTGGGTTGGAAGATGAGTAGTTTAGTTTTGTTTGGGTTGAGTATTAATTGGGCATCGGATAACCAAGTTTCAATAGAGGAAAAGGCTTCCTGTGTGACTTTTTGCAGTTTGGGTAGGGACTGGGCTGAGCAGATGATGGTCGAGTCATCTGCGTATTGTATGAGTGTGCCATGTGTGGTGGCAGAGGCTAGATTATTTGTGAAAACAGAGAAGAGTAGGGGTCCAAGGATGGATCCTTGGGGAACCCCTATGGAGACAGGTAGTTGGGGAGATATGTCATTCTGCCATACAATGGATTGTTGGTAGTCAGACAGGTAACTCTGAAACCAGTTGGTGACTGATTGTGAGAAGGATAGGTTATTGAGGACGGAGATAAGTTGTTTGTGTGGGACCATGTCAAATGCTTTAGATAGGTCTAGGAAAGTAGCAGAGGAGAGATAGCCATTGTTTTTATGCTGAAGGATAGTGTTAGTAAAGGAGAGTAAGGCAGTGATGGTGCTATGGTTTGGTCAGAAACCATGCTGAGTATTGGTTAGTAAGGAGGTAGTCTGAGACCTGAGAGTGTATGCATCTCTCTAGTATTTTGGAGAGTGGAGAGAGAATAGCTATGGGGCGGTAATTGGTTAGTTCTGTGGTGGGTCCGCCTTTGTGGAGGGGAATTATATGTGATACTTTCCACAGTGTGGGAACATAACTTTCTGACAGAGATCGGTTAATCAAGATGGATACTGGGTAGGCCAGAGCATCAGCTGCGATTTGTAGGTATTCACTTGGGAGGTTGTCAGCTGCTAATTTGGTGGGTTTAAGTTTAGTTAAGAGTTTTTTTATGTTGGGCAGATGTTTATGAACAGCTTTATATGTTAGGCAGAGATCACGTCAGAGTAGGCAATATACTACAGAGTAAAACTGGAGTTTTTGAGATGGTCAATGTAGGGCATTTGTTTGAGGCCAGTAATCCTCTCTGTGAGGTACTTCTGTGGCCTTTCCAGCTGTTGCAGATGTCTTGTGAGGTACATTCCAAAAGGGGCATTATACTCTATAATGGGTCTAATGAGTGTCGTATAGAGGGGAACAATGACCTCTTTTTTCCTGGATGAGAACCCTTTTATGATGAGGTGTGCCATGTAGGAGAACTTCTTCACTACTGTGGCGATGTGACTATCAAAGGAGAGACTACTGTCCACCTGGGTTCCAAGGTCTCTTATCACGCATTTGGTGTTAAGTAGATTGCTGCGTATGTGGTAGTTCATGGGTACAGAGTTTTTACCAAAGGGGATGACACTGCATTTTTTGGCATTGAGCTTGAGGCCATGGCTCTGACACCAGGCATCTGTCTCAGTGAGGCCCTTCTGTAGGATGTCCACATCATTTGGGGACTTGACTATGGCTCCTAGTTTCCAGTCATCTGCAAACTTCATTAGTCAGAGGCCTTTTGTGTTAGTCTGTACTTCAGAGAAGTAGATACCAAACAGGAGAGGTCCCAGGACTGAACCCTGTGGTACTCTACTTGTCACTGGTTTGAGGTCAGATTTGGAGTGTGCAACTTTTACAGTGTGGGTTCTGTCAGTAAGCCAGTTGGCGACCCATCTTGTGACATAGGGATTTATACCTAGTTTAGTGAGTTTAGCTATAATTCCAGAATGGGGGATGGTGTTGAAAACCTTGGCGAGGTTAGGATAGGCTGTGTGAACCACCTTACCCTCATCTACTTCTTTGGTGACTGCCTCAAAGAAGTTGATCAGATTCAGGAGGCATGATCTGCCTTTCCCAAACCTGAACTGGGTGGGAGCCAGAGTTTGGAGGTTACCAATGCCTTTGTTTATGAGTTCTATGATGATACGTTCCATGGCCTTGCAGACCAGGCTCATCAGTCTAATAAGGCGATAGTTCCCGGGATCAGTGGTGGCTCCCCCTTTGTGGAGTGGGCACGAAGCCTGATGAGAAGCTATTATTGAACATGGTGCATAGCTGGGAAGCTAATTTCTATTGAAGTTCGTGTAAAACGCAGCCTGGGATGTTGTCCGGTCTCATGGATGCTTTGATTTTGGCTTTAGAGAGTGCAGCTTTTACCTGCGTAGTCGTGATTACAGGGACTCTGCATTCTTTCTGTATAGATATGGGCCCTATATGGGGTGAGGGGGCTAAAGTTAGCACTGAACCTATCTGCCAGGATGTTGGCAATATCAGTTGGTTCTGTAATAAGAACAGTATTTCAGTAGCTCACAAAAGCAACATTGTATTTGCCTGTTTTGTAAGTAAAGAATTTACATAATTCAGATTAGATCACCTCCATATAAAATACTGTTTTTTCCTTCAAACCAAATTTTTTTGTTTATCTTTTTGTCTCCTGCAGCTTAACATCAACAAGATGTGCTGCATTTCACCCTGTCTCGACAGTGACCCAGCCAATGTTCCTGCAACAATTTTCTCTTTAGGAGAATGCCGCCTATATATCCATCACCTCAAGCAGGGATCAAACATTAGGTGTGTCCAAGCACCCACCCTCCTCTCTGGATAGTCAATGCCAGCCTTTCCATACCAGGGCCTGAGATACCTGTGCCACTAACTGAACTTGGGTTGCCTTGACCATAGTCAGATATTAAATGTCTACAACACAGCACCTGTGAATCAGTACAGAGTTTACAGAATTTGATTTCCGGAGAATGCTACCTTTTAGGTCAACAGTAAATTGCCACTCTAGTTTATATTAAATGCTACAGCTGTCCATCAGTTCCCATTCTCAAGTAAGTTACTGCTATGTGAATATCTTTTGCAGAAAATTGCACAATGGTGTTTTTTCTGTAGTTTTCAAGGTCAAGAGCTGATTTATTGTTCCTAAAATAACTTTCTGGAACAAATATTGGATAAAGCTGTTTTCTCTCTATTTAACTATCATGATGCTATAGTTCAATGTTGGGATGCAATAATCTGATTAATGTAGAGATTCACATCTGGCTGTATGGCATAGAGTGATAATCCCCTGTCTAGGACCCAGATAACCTGAGCTCAAGTAGCAGCTTGACAAATTGAAGAGGCAGAGGTGTGAGTGTGTGTGTGTGTGTGTGTGTGTGTGTGTGTGTGTGTGTGTGTGTGTGTGCATGTGCGTGCATGTGCCTGTGTGAGTGTGTGTGTGTGTGTATGTGTGTGTGCATGTGCCTGTGTGAGTGTGTGTGTGTGTGTGTGTGTGTGTGTGTGTGTGTGTGTGTGTGTGTGTGTGTGTGTGTGTGTGTGTGTGTGTGTGTGTGTGTGTTTGTGCAGATGTTGGGGGAATGACTGATCAGCCTTGCCCAGCTGTTTAGTCTAAAAAGTAGGGTTTGGTAGTTTACTGGTCAGCAAGTGCTTTATTTTAAAGAGAGACTTGCATGAATGCTGTTGCGCAGAAAGTAACATAGTCAGAGAAAGTGGCTCTTTGAAGCATGTGCATGGTCATAGGGTCCTGCGTGCAGCTTATGGGTGGGTAAAGGGATCACTGTGAAAATGTAATGTTCACATCAGCCACCAATGGAGGGATTAGGGCCTCTCTAAAAATGCCTTGACCCTTTGAGTCTATGAGGTCTAAGAGGCTATGAACTGAGAACTGGGTCATGAATAATGGTGGCACTGGGGACTGTGGTGAGGCAAAGATCTTTGAGACATGAGATCCCCCATGATGGTCTATTGTTCTGCACAAGCTTCTAAAGAGGTTGAGACATAATAGAATGGATGGTCCTCAGGACTGCCATGGCTCAAGAAAAACTCATGGCTGCATGAAGGAATCCCCTCCCCCAGATAGCTCTTTAATGGGTTCAAATAAGTCTGACTGGAAAAGGAAGGCTTGATGGTCTGCAGGCACTGTGGTATGACACACACAGGTAAAGGTAAAAAAAAACAAAAACAAAAACAAGGATTAACACTGCTTGAAATGTCGCATGAAGTCACACGCATACAAGTGTGTACACATATACAGGTACAGAAACACATACACACACACACACACACACACACACACACACACACACACACACACACACACACACACACACCAAACAAAAATATACTATGTTGACAATTTGCAAGCTCTAAACTCATAATGGAGCTACCACACTTGTCACATTCCATATTTTTGAATAATACTTACCAAAAATGAAATGTGTTCTTCTTAAAAATGGAAATTTGTAATAAGACCTGGAGACAAAGGTATATGGTTTCAGAATTTAACTAATTTTGCATGGGTAAAGTTTATTTGAATCTCATGTGAGCCTTGCTGTTTCTAAAAATGCTTCCTTCATTTTTAGTATCAGCTTAATGGTGCAACAACACTGTAGTATCATTACATATCCAACTGTCTACATCATTACCAATTTTTACAGATGAAGTCTCCCTTAATGTCTTAATTCCATAGATGTTAAGTTCATTCTGTGCAGTACTGAGAAATGTACTTAAGCAAACAGAACTCCCAGTTTATTTGAATCAAGACATTGGTTCCTAGAAGCTTTAATTGTTTACTGTAAACTAACAAACCACCATTATGCAGTATAGACTGGAAACAAACTAAAATACAATTTTTGATTAATTTATGTTGTAGATATTTTATTCATTTATACTGGAATTTTTCTCTTAGATGTCATGGTCGGATACATGGACACATTAATACAGCTTGACATTTGAAATTTAACTTTTACAGTACAGCATAGTTTTCAGGATCTGTATCTTTTCATTGAGAATAGCTCCATCAAACCAGGACTCATCAAAAATAATACATTAAATCCCAATATATTAATACTCAAGGATTTATTATGTGTGTTACGGGGGAAAGTTAAAACAACCCTCCCATTTCTGCCATCTCAGGCATGTTGAAGGATTGAGAGTTGATAAAAAGATTTTTCAAGCTGTAATTTGAAGAATAGCAGCTTGATGAAGCACATGCATCTCAGTTATCATTAGATAACCATAAAAATAATCTGCAGATCTATTCTTAAAATCCCCAGATAACAATATATAGCATCTTCTTTCCTTAGACTAGAGAATTCAGTTATAAAGTGACTAATCCCTGATCTTTATTTAATGTAGTACAAATGATCATGCTATGATGTGGTGAAATCAGTGTCTGCTCTG